>NC_054535.1:37974235-38121735 GCF_017654505.1 Polyodon spathula
TGACTTCTATTAACAAAATTAGAATTTTAAGTTAACAATATTTTATTTAATTGATTGAGAAAGGTTGTTAGGGTTTACAGTGTATGGTGGATTTTGTGATTGAATCTGCATGTCGTGTAAGTGAGGATGTCAGTACATTAGATAATTTCGGGACAAAATTATTTTATCCCTGTTTAGACCGGATGCTTACTGAACTTGGCCACCGGTTCTCTAGCATCAAAGCTGAGCTAATGATGGGCCTTCAGGCATGCAATCCACTCTGACAAAACTTAACTGCACTTGGAAAACACTACAACATAGAACTAACAAAAAGAGGAAATACTTGTTGCTAAAAATCACTTGGCTCATAAACAAGAGAATGGCGAGAATCTGCATTTTTTATTGTTTGTATTTCATGTACTATGCTCCGTATTTCACTGTATTTAATGTATTATGCATTGTTCCTCACTATCTTGTAAAGCGCTTTGTGATGGTGTTCCATTATGAAAGGCGCTATATAAAATAAAAATTATTTGATTGATCGATATAGGAGTAAAGTCCAGTAGGAATATGTAGTAAGTATGATACATGAATGAGAATGATTTCAGATAAGAGCAGCTACAAACAGCGTGAGTACAGTTACCTATAAGAGTAAAATCAAATGCAAGATACATGAAGTAGTTATAGTTAGGAGCAGTAGTTGAATGTAGCAAGATATGGAGCAGTTCCATGCAAGTACAAGTACTGGTACAATTGGGTGCCATATAGTTCAGTATTGTCAATGTTTACAGATGTGTCTTGAGGAGGCACCGGAAGGTGGTCAAGGACTGAGCCGTCCTGATATCCATGGGTAGGTTTTTCCACCACTGAGGGGTAAGGGTGGAGAAGGAGCGGGCTCTGGAGGCGGGGGAGCGGAGGGGAGGTACATCTAGTCTGCCGGAGGTGGAGGAACGAGGGGGTGAGAGGGGGTGTAGGGAGAAATTAGTCTAGAGAGAGGAGGGAGCAGAAAGGTCAAGACAGCAATAGGCGAGTACAAAAGTTTTGAATTGGATTCGTGCAGCGATGGGGAGCCAGTGCAGAGAGTGGAGCAGCAGAGTAGCGTGGGAAAAACGAGGAAGGGAAAAGACAAGGTGAGCAGCAAAGTTTTGGATGCGCTGGAGTGGACGGGTAGGAGAGGCAGGAAGGCCGGCCAGGAGGGAGTTGCAGTAGTCAAGGCGGGGCAGCACCAGGGCCTGAACTAGGAGCTATGTGGAGTAGTTGGTGAGGAAGGGGCAAATTCTGCGTATGTTGCTGAGAAAGAAGCGACAGGAGCGTGCCAGAGCAGAGATGTGCTGAAAGCAGGAGAGAGAGGGATTGAAGGTGACACCAAGGTTTTTGGTGGATGAAGGAGAGAGGGTGGTGGGTTCAAGCGGAATATAGAGATCAGCGGTGGGAGAAGAAGAGGGGGAAGAAATGAAATAGTTTTTATAGTCCTCAATAAAACTAAATTGACACAATTTTTAAGTGTTTAAATGTTTTTTAAACTTATCGATAGAAGAGTATATAAACAAAATCACTGTCGTTTACACCGGAGGCACTGACCGGCCTCTGAGATGAGCTGTAATTCTTTATTTTATTTTTTTTGTTCTCCAACTTTTTTTTTTTTTTAACAGCTAAAGTATATATATATATATATATATATATATATATATATATATATATATATATATATATATATATATATATACCGGCGAGCAATTTTTTTTTCAATGGGCTCATTCAGTTGGTATTTCCCGTACTGGTTGATACGGGAAACACATGCTCATTAACACCAGCAACCAAGCGCAACACCAGCATGAGCTGTCAAACCAAAATTTTATGGAATTACAACCATACCTCACATAGTTGCTGTCTTCTCTCTCTCGCTTCTCAGCCAGGGGAAAAAAAAAGTTCACCAGAGATTATAAAATTCTGCTTGGGGTAGTGTGTAATAATTAAGAATGTAGTGCCCACCCTCATGAACATGGTTGAAATGCGTCATTAAAAATAATAGTTTAAAGATAAAAATAAATAAATAAATACACACAAAAAAACATTCTCAAGTACGACCAGTAGGCTATATCCTCAAAAGCAAGACCATCTCCAGACCAGCTTCACCAGCTTTATACCAGCAGCCACTAATTAAAAGCATGACCATCTAAAACGCAGGTTCACCAGCAGTAGACAAGCTCATTAACTAGACTGACTATCTCCAAACCAGCTTGACCAGCAACAACCAGCTTGAGTTCCAAGCTGGTCAGTGCTGGAATTTCCAGCAGGGTAATCAAATGTTGATGAAAATAATGGCAGCGGTGACATTTTGCTGAAGCTTTTAAAAAGTGGTGTGGGCCTTCTAATTATGTTACCAGTCTCAGACTGCTACTGATAATTACATGTTTTTCACTCATATAGTTTCATATTGTGTATACATTATTCTTCCCACATTCCTCTGCAATTGTAAACATTGAAAATGAGTCATGGCCTCCTTATGACCCCAATAAAATTATGAGTTGCTTTTCCTCTATAATATATTGTCCCACCTAAGCAAATTAAACTCAATAATAGTTCAGTTGAAATGCAAATGTGTTTTTTTCTGTTTGAAATATCTTGTTTTTAATACAAAAATAACTATTATTATTAAGAACAACTTAACCTCTCTAATATACTACATTTGTATTGGCTTATTAGGTCACTGTCTACTGTGTGAAATGTCTATTTTATATTACCTTGTATTTGGGATCTTCTGCAGTATCTGTTTTACATCTTGTACCGTTTTACCAATGTGAATAGGTTTTTGAATAAAACCGTATCCAGCTCTGTATGGTTCATAAAGAACACCACATGTGCCTGGGCCATTGTCTTTTTAAAGTGTTTTTCTGGAAACTGTAAATGTTATATTTGTAAAATGCATAATTAAGCAAAAGCATGGTATTAACTTGTTTGTGTGAGCTGTTGAAACTTGCACCACAAGTATTTAAAGTATTTAAATGCTTTGCAGCTGCAAATTTGTTGACCAGCTTACACCCTTCAACCTGAATCGAATATAAATGAATATGTATGATTTTACCTGCAGTGTGTGTAACTTTTCTCAACCTGTATAAGGAGACCAGTGTTTTGAATAAAAAAGGTACTGTTAAAGGAATTTTTTAATCCACATTTTTTTGGTTTTAAAATGGAAACACCTCAGATCTATGGACAAGGTAAAATTACCGTAGCAACAAATGTATGCAGACAAAGGGTAGGCAGATTTCAATGCAAGTATGGGCAATTTTACCAGGAACATTTTAGTTTTAAACAAAGCACAGGTTTTCTTTCTTAAGCCAAAGGAGGCGGAATGAATGCGCAAGCTGCATGAATGCATTTTGTTTAAACACAAGCACATTAACCCAGGTTTTCCTGGATGTTCAAATGTGTTTTTGCTACAGGTATGATTTCAATGGTAACTTAGTTAGCCTTTTGCCATTTATAGTACTCTTTTAAAGACTTTAGAACCATAACAATATGAGTATTGAATTATGGTACTGTATCCTGTGTGAACAAAATGTTCTGGTTTTAGTAAGGAACGCCAGAACTGGCAACATGAAAGGTAACACTGGAGACAGATGTACTTTTTGAAAAGTAGGCAGTTTTTATTGCCTATTATTGTTTTTTTTTTTTTTTTAATTGTTCACACAGAACAAACATTTGATAAAAAGAAAATAAACACAATAAATCCTGCCCACTTGGGCCCTAACTAAACATCTTGAGAGCCTTATGCTACTCTCAGTACAAGTAAAAACACAATAATAAACGAATTAGTCCAGGTTTTCACAATCTCCACCAGGTTAATTAAGGCCACCACTTTGAAGTCTCCAGACACAAACCCACACATTTGATTGTAACTTGTTTATTCCTTTTCTAGGTAAGTATCTTCGGGTTTGTGTTCTCTCCACACAAGAGTTTGGGCCCCTCTGGCCCACACAGGTACAGCTGGTAAATTCAGGTTAAAAATACAGCCGTACAGTCCTTTCCCAGATTAAACAAACCTTTTGTCCTTTTTCAGGTTCTCTGGTTCTGGCGAAATCCAGGACTACAATCAGCTCGTGTCCTCGGTGGTACAAAACGCCACGACTAAATAAAACACTAAACAGTCCATGTCGTTTTTTAATTATTGTTGCACTTCCCCTTTTTGATCACACAGTACATTAGGGAAATAAGTCTAGTTTTCTTTCTTTTTAAAAGCAAAGATTATAAGACCACTTGTCTTTATTACGGTCCCTATATACATGTGTGATTCCTTCACAGCGGTTTACACAGAGAACACACAGTCAACGTGTTTCTGTTGGTGCAGGTTGCTGTTTCTAAAATTCTTCCACAGGTCACACAAGTAAGCATTTAAAACAATCCATTTAGGCAGTTCACACTCTCTGTGGCGTGCAACGCTTGCACATTTAACGGCCGTTCACACCGGACGCTGAGCGCGTGCCGCCTCCTTGCATGTCCCTCTGCAGTCGCTGCAGGCCATTGTTCACACCAAACGCAGCAGGGGAAAGTCAGTGGGCGGTACGTTGTTACGTCACGACTGCACAAGCACAAGCACACACACACACACACACACACACACACACACCATCATAATCCCTCCACAATGACCCAAAATATCAGGCAATTGTGTTGTTTAAAATAAAATAAAAACATGTTGCTTTTAAAAATTGATATATGTGAGTTTTGTCTGGTTTGATGGGTATAGGCAAAGACAGTGTTTGTTAAAGGCATCATTATGCATTGATATTATTGAGCATTAAACACGTGATTAAACAATGCAACTACTGCCATCCCATTATATCACTTTTTTTTTTTTTTTGTCGGGGGTGGGGGGGGGACGACGACGACGACGACGACGACTGTAAACGTGGCAACAATCAATGGAACTGTGCATCTAACAACAAAATACCTGGAACAATGAACAGCAAACAAAAAAAATGATAATTACGATTGCCCTGCTCTACCGGAGAAAGAAAAGAAAAGTAAGATCGCTGTGAGTCCATGACATCGCCAAGAAAATAGAAAGATACGGTGAATATCATCTGCTGATACAAGACCTCTGGTTTGATGAAGGCAGATTTCAGACCTACTTATTGTTGTATTACACAACTCTGGAAAATAATAAATCAAAACCACAAGCTTTTCCTCCATTGCACATTCTTTTTTTTTCCCTCACTGATTGGTTGCTGGTAGTTTACATCATGGCATGGCGCGGCAAAAGTTGAAAATATTTTATCTCCTATGCGCCGCTGCGCATGACCACCTTCATCCCGGTGTGAACGGCCCTTTAGACGATACGAGCGCTGCACGCCACACAGTAATTATACAGGCGAGTTAAAATGTCCGCACTAATTACGGGTCTTCTTAAAACAGTTTCACACAGCACTGTTTCAGACTCTATTAACAATATTTCACACAGAATAACTGTCAGTATGGTTTTACTCACAAGTAGTGAGTTTGCCCTTCCTTCTGCTCTGGTTACACTTTGTTTCAACAGCTGATATAAAACACACGTTTTCCTCCGGTAAAACAATAAAAAAGCACTACTTGTCATTCTAAAGTAAATCCACACAGGCTCCTTTGGACTTGTGTATTTAAAGCGTCACACTCGCAAACACAGCTCGGTTCCAAGAGTATATCGTTGTAGACCAAAGGCTCTCACAGCGTAGCTCTTGCAGGGAGCTCACATAGAGTACGGCAGCACGCGCAACTCGGAATTTACGTTGTGCTTCATTCACCCGCAACACTCCTACCACGTGACCATAAACAGGGTGTGGGATGGGGAGAGCACTGAACATTGTGATTACACTGTGAGAATGAATTGGTGATCCACAGCCATTACCCCACAGACCTTAGTACCTAAATTCATCACCCGTATGTAATTAGGCTGTAGCATATAATGACGATGTCTATTACGAGTTGCGCACACAGCACTACTCTGTGTGAGCTGCCTGTGGGGGCTGCTGTGCGAGTCTGCGTTCTGTAGCAATACCCCTCTCTTCGGTTCTGCTCTTCTCTCTCTGTAATGCAACTACACTGTTACACCAGACTGTTACATCATCAACATAACGCGCTATACCAGGGGTACTCAATTATTTTAGTGAAGGTCCAAAATAATTGGTTTCAGCAAGGTCAAGGTCCGGAGCACATTTTCACTCCTATACCCATACCAACAAACAGGGGGTCAAGAAGAGCTACTTCCTTGTAGTGACCCCCGGGCAACGTCTCTGACGGCAAAAAGCTCTTCAAATTGAACTTACCAAGCAAAACAATGTTGGGCTTGGTTAGTACTTGGATGGGTGACCATCTGGGAATACCGAGTGCTGTAGGCTGCATGCTAAGCTCATAAGAATAAATTAAAACCAACAAACAAACACAGCTACAGAAATATAGTGTTGCACATGTTGTGTTGAGAGTTCTTCACTAGGTTTAAATTAGTTTTTGGGGAATCAAAACTGTGTCTCATTTTTACTAGTCAGCCTTCTTTACTGATTTGTTGCTGCAGGAGTTCTTTCCCTGCCATAACCACATAATTGTTTAACTATTCTATTCTTATCTGTGTTAGCAAAGCCAAACATTGTGTTTCACCGTTGCAAAAACAAAGCAGACTGTAGCAAACAAAACTGAAGCAAAAGAAAAAAATTTAACCGAAATAATAACTGTGCTTTCTCTTTCACGTGATTAAAAATAAAAATACCTTACAAATAATAGTAATACAAAATAAAGTAATTTTACAGTCAATAGATTTATAAATCAGCTAATACTCTGTTACAGGTGAGCTCAGCAAGAGCAATACAGAGATGCAAAGACTTGCATCAGTCAGAACAGAACATTGATACGAATATTAATAATGTTCGTCTTTGAGAACGAATATCCGCACACAATGTGATCTGCAGATACTTAAGACAGGAAACACTTTAACTGCATGTGTTGTAAGCCTGACTTGGATCACAGAATTTGCCAATTTTAATCGCCAATACAATCAGCATGCTGACTGCTACGTTTTGCACACTGTGACAAAGAGAGAATGGATTCTTGTTTTAGATCTCCCTTCTGACCGGTGAGGACGTTAGGGAAGAGGCGCAGTCAGCCACAGGGGAGGTGGAAGTCGGCCACCTGGAAAGGGGACGGAGCCGCGGTGCGTAACGTCATCGACCCGGTCGGGAGGCGCGGTTGTACTTTCCGGAGCGTCCAGTTAATGCTCCAGAATGTAGAAAAGGAGATGGGTTAGCAGGACAACAATAAAACGACCCGTATTTCTTTCTTTCTTTCTTTCTTTCTTTCTTTCTTTCTTTCTTTCTTTCTTTCTTTCTTTCTTATGTATAATGTATAAGCTAAAGCCACTCGGCATTGCCTAGTAACATCTAATGCACGCGGGACGTGTGGATATTAGAGTATATCCTACACCCTGTCGTTCCTTATTGCTTACGTACTAGTTACTGCCTATCCTTGACAACCAAACCACGCCTCAGTCTTGACTGCTCATGAATATGCACGACAGTGGACATTTCTGACAGCACTTTGGCGATAAAGAGCTCTTGTCAGGCCAGGCGAAAACATTGATCATAGAAATAATAACATGTATGTGTTAAGGAGGGGTGTCTCTAAATAAATCTAGGTGAATTGTGTTTAACAATGCAATTGTTTTAAAAAGAGACGGCTTGGAATAGGAAATAAGGAAGATTTTACATACTACAGATAGGGGAGAAGTTGCTACCGGAACTTTTTGGATTCCCATGATGCACTGCTTAGGCATGGACGGACGTTCCAATGTTAAATCAGCAGAGTTGACCATCTTGTGTCTATAGAAGATCTTTGTCTATACCCACCACCTCTTCACTGCTGCTACATTTCCTTTTAAACCCCATAATTCCCAGGGACAGGTCACCTGACTTTTAACCAGCAGGATTCTGGCAATTGAAGTCCATTATTTCCAACACACTACTTACACAAATGACAAATGTCTTTCTTTTTATTTTGAATACAGGGGCAATATATCAGTATCCTCACATTTCTGAAACTAACTCCTTGTATTAAAACCTGACCATTTCAGACTTATAGTGCAAACAACCTTCCCAAAGTGTTCGTAACTCAGAGGCTGTACTGTATTTTTTATCCATGTATTTTTAACAAGTAACATTTTAATCTGCTGCATACCTTTACTCAAAACTGCCCTTTCAAATTAGTAATTCTTCCTACCAGATTTTAAAAGTAATACCATACCTGCTAACTGGTAGATGCAACTATCCACCCACATCTCAATTTCACAGCTGGCTTATAGACTTCAAGAGAGCACATTAACCATTTGCCCCCAAGAAACTGCTGCTGAAATAAGAGGCTTGCTGTTTGAAATCCACGTGGGTTAAAGCTGAATAAGGAAGCGTAGGAAGATGCCTTAAAGGGCTGCTTTGTGTAACCATCTGCAGTTATAATATCAAGTTGATCTTTATGCTGCTGAAGTTATCATTTTGGCTACTGTCTGGCAAAAACAACAACCAAATTGTGTCAATCACTTTAGAAAAGGTCAAAGAAAATATAGTGAGGTAAGGAAGCACGTTACAAAATATAACAAAGAAAAGCAATAGGTTTTGTAGTGCTGTATGATATATTAAATATAATTTTCGGTTCTAATGTTTGGCTTATGTCATACTCCCACACTGCCTCAAGAGGCACTCGGTTCTTCTTGATTTAAAGTGATTGATCCTATCCTAACATCCTAGTGTATGGGTGGATCTATCTGACAATAGAATGCAAGTAATAAAGACAATTCTCAAGTAGATGTAATATGCTTGCCCTAAGCTTATTAAATAAGTGTTTGATACCCTATACAAAATAACTGCATGAGGACAGGAAGCTAAAGATGATTGTGTAGGTTAGCCTTATTTCTTTATTACCTACAGGAGAGAAAAAAAAATTATATCTCGTGTGCACGCCTTACTATCACGTGGCCACAAGATATCTGTCTAATGTGCACAACTTATTATCACAAGATATCTATCTAATGCACATAACTTACTATCACGAGATATCTAGCTCCTGTGCATTACTTACTATCAAAAGATACTTAGCTCCTGTGCACTACTTACTATCACAAGATATCTAGCTCCTGTGCACTACTCACTATCACAAGATATCTAGCTCCTGTGCACTACTCACTATCACGAGATATCTAGCTCCTGTGTACTACTCACTATCACGAGATATCTAGCTCATGCGTGTGAGATATTATCTCGCGGCCACAAGGTAAAATAGCTATCCTATATATTTGTGCATCAGATAATCCCAACAGCCAGTATGTGTCTTTTACTTTGCTATTACATTTACCTTCATAGCTAGTTCCCTTTCAATTCGAAGATGACCAACAACCAATACTTTTGGGATAAGTCTGCCACAGGTCAGGTATTTACTGAGCATTTTATGTCAGAGCTGCTAATAGACCCCTCCGGGGAGTGACGTCCTTGGTCCCACTTACAGAGAGAATAAGTAGTTACTTCACGGAGATCACATTCTCTTTTGCTTCTTATAATCAAGTAGGTAAGATAGGTATAAACTAACCTCTCCAGTGGTGTGATTGAGTCTTTGTAAAAGAGCTGTCACTTCGATTTTTTCGTTAGTTCCCCTGCAATTTATTGCTGGAAGTTGGCCTGCCACTTCCCCCGAAATCAGAAACTCGGCTTCTGGGGACTGTAGAGTTGACTCCATGCATACATTGACACACCCACCTCGGTACGTTTGATCTAAAAAAAAAAGCAGCTGCTGTTAACTATGCTCTGCTCTGGTTGTGTGACTGTACTTGGTCCAGACTAGACAACCCTCCCAGTAACCTCTGTGCTTACGCCCCTGGTGCTCAGTGACCTCAGTGCCCTGTGTGCCTCGGTGCTTCAACGCCCATGGTGTCTCGGCGCTTGACACTCGACACTCTTGGTGCCTAGGTGCCACAGAGCCTTGCATCAGTGCCTTTCGGTGCCCTCGGTACATCGGTTTCTCAGAGCCTTGGATCTTCCGCCCTCAGTGCTCAAACGCTCTCTGTATCTGTGCCCTCTGTGCTTCGGCACTTTTGGTGTTCTAGAGTCTTGGTGCTTTGTCACCCTTGGTGTTTGGAGGCTCTGTACTTCGGTGCCCTCGGTACCTCAGGGTCTTATTGCATCGGTGCTTAGGCACTCTTAGTGCTCAGATGCTCCTTGCATTGGTGTTTTGCCCCAGCACATTGAGATGTCAAAGTTCCACCCTTGCACGTTCTGCAGTGGGATGCTTCCCCTACAGGACAAACACCTTCTTTGTGTCAGGAGCCTGGGAAAGCAGCACACCTCCTCCGCCTTAGGAGATGAGACGTTCTGCTTAATCTGCACAGCGTCTTAGCCTCGGACCATGTGCCTCGGACCAGAGGGCTCGCAGAGTTTACGGATGCGGCTTCCTCAGCCAGCCAGTTGAGCCCTCTGCAGCATTGGGAGCCCCATCCTCCCCCCTCCTCCACCTGCCTTCGAGCCTGTTGCAGAGCATACCCTGTGCACAGGCTCCAGCCCATCAAGCTCACAGCTGCTCACAGTCTCCTTCAAGGAGCAGTAAGCAGACAAGACATTCAAAGCAGGCTAAGGACATCTCAAAACTGAACAGCCAGGTGGCTCAGGTTCTGGAGTACCTGGTCAGGCAGCCGGCTCTTCCCCCTGCTCTTGCCCCAGCGCTGCTTCCAGCACCTGCCCCGAAACCAACCCCACCGTCACCGGCAGTCGCCCAGAATGTCTGAGAGGGAGACGAGGTGATGAGCGAGGAGGAACAAGACGCGATTTTGATCGCAGCTTCCTTCGCACAGCAGGAGGTCCAAGAGATAACCCAGGAGATGGGCCCCAGCTCTGAGGTTGCCTTATGGAGCGAGTCTCCAACTTCCTCCAGGTCCCCTGGAACGCAGCACCTGAACAGTGCCACCCGGTTTTCATACCGGTGCAGGCTTCGACCCTCCAGCCCTTCCCAGTGTTCCCAGATTTTTTAGATGAGGTAGTCTTCTTGGCACTGACCAGCCTCAGAACCAAATGTCTGCAAACACGCAGCTCCGCTGGCCTCTTTGGAAAGTGCAGGGATGCTGGGCCTAGTGCAATTCCTGTCGATGTATTATAATATCGCGGCCCTGGTGCAAGTCCCTCTGGTAGGAAGTTTGTCTAAGGACCCTGCATGCCTTAACGGCCAATGCAGGATAACAGAGGCCCACTTTAAAAAAGTGTACATAGCCAAAATGCAAGTAATGATCCTGGCCAACACAGCAGATCTCCTGATGGCCTACCTGGATGGCATCTTGCAATCTTCTCACAACACCAGCTGCAATACTGGCACAATTGCACCTCAGACTCTTGGGTGCTCGCCACTGTACAGACCGGTTATGTACTTCAATTCCACACAGGTTCTCCTCCCTTTCAAGGGATCATGGTTACACCTGTGAGCCACCCTCTCCAGGTCTTGTCTCTCAGGCAAGAAGTACAAATATTACTTCTCAAACAAGCCATTCACCTAGTAGAACACCTCTCAAGAGGAGGGGTTCTACTCAAGGTATTTTCTAGTGCCAAAAAAGGACAGTGGCCTTTGCCCCATCCTAGACCTGAGACACCTCAACGGGTTCTTGAGGGAGAGGTTCCAGATGGTCTCACATCGCCACATCCTCCAGTCCATCTGGCTGGATGACTGGTTTACCACTGTGGGCTTAAAGGACGCGTATTTTCATTTCATGTCACTCAACAATGCTAAAAGCCAATTAAAAGCGATGCAAAGTACGGTTTACTTGGGTCCCCGGATGGATTCCCTTACAAAGCAACCCTACCTGTCAGATGACAGAGTGGCCTCCATTCCAAGCAACCCTTTTTCAACACGGGTCCACAGTACAACCGGTGTTGTGCCAGAAACTATTGGGTCTGATGGCCGAAGTTTCATCAGCCAACCAGCTAGGGTTACTCCACATGCGCCCAGTGCAAGTGTGGCTCAATGCCTTCCGGCTACATCCCAACACGTCAGACACCGTCGGCTGACCATGTCTCGCATATGCTGGGAAGCCTTGCGCTGCTGGAGGCAAGCCTCTCACCTGCGTTAAGGTGTAAGGATGGGAGTGATCCAGGTGGTGACAACAGATGCATCCAACTTGGGTTGGTGTGCGGTCTGTGCTGGCAGAGGAGTCCACAGGTCCTGGTCAGGTTGCTGGACATCCCTGCAAGAAATGCGCTGGAAATGAAAGTGGTTCACCTTGCCCTCCAGCATTTCCTTCCAGTGCTCCAGAGGAGACATATCCTTGTCCACATGGACAACATGTCTATAGTAGCATATGTCAACCGCAAGGTAAGACAGGGTTGCACTTCACAGCCTTCCAGTTATTGACCTGGGCAAAGAGGAACCTGTTATCCCTGCGGGCTGTTCATCTCCCTAGTGTAGTGATTTGGATGGCGGACCTCCTCTCGAGGGAGGGACCTCACCCGTCAGAATGGCGACTCCACCCTCAGGTGGTAGAGTGCATTTGAGAATGGTTTGGGAGGGCCCAATATGCTTTTGTACACATTCCTGCCAATACCATTGCTCCTGGCCTTCCTAGAGAAAGTTCAGAGAGAAGAAGTGACCGTTCTCCTTGTGGCCCAGGAGAATCTAGTTTGCAAACTTTTGCCAGGTGCTGCATGGCCAGCCCTGGGAGATCCCACTGCACCTGGATCTCCTCAGTCAGACGAGAGTCACTCTCTGGCACCCAGAATCGGGCAGGCTTCAACCACGGGTCTGGCCCCTGAACAGAACCATTTGTCTGCCTTAGGGCTCTCAGACGTAGTTGTCAGTACACTGCCAAATGCCAGGGCCCCCTCCACAATATGTCTATATGTATTTTAAAAATTGGTGTATGGCCAGAGGTCATGACCCCATTTATTGTGCTATAGCAATCATTTTAGTTTCTGCACGACTTGCTAGAGGAGGGTAGATCCCCCTCTACGCTGAAAGTGTACATAGCAACCATTATCTGCATGCCATGTCCCCATTGACTCAGTGTCCCTGGGCACTCATATACTAGTGACCCATTTTCTAAAGGGTGCTCGGAGGGTACATCCTCCTAGAAAGGATTTCAATCCCCGGAGGGGCCTATCGGCAGCTCTGACATAAAATGCTCAGGAAATGCCTGACAGTAAAAGTATTGGTTGTTGGTCGTCTTCTCTTTGAGGGAATTGTGGTTACATCCATAATCGTTATTGTATTAAGAAGCTTTTTGAAAATGATTTAATGTTATTGCTTTTGATTTATAGCAGGCACGTGTTCTGTCATACTTTCGTATCATCAGGGCAGAATTGATTTTTTTTGTGTCAGCTCATTTAAATTTAAAATTAGATTCACATATAATGAAAAATTCCAATTCTTTGGGTTTATTGTTGTAATAGATAACGTGGGTTTTGTATGTGAAGAATAATTTAAAAGAATGATGTTACATTTTTTTCTTCGCCAGGGTCTTCTGGTTGCTTTCCCCATGTGCTTTAAATTTAACCCATATAAAGTATTGAATCTAATTTGTGCTTTCTATGTCTTTTTAAGCAGCAACATAACATAACCTTTTTTTTTTTTGCATGAATGATTCCAGAAGATGTGTGATTTTAACAGTAAGTGCCAATATTACCCATTCATTGGATCAGCTTGTAGTTAAGGTCTGTTGAGGTGGCTGATGAACAGAGTCAATGCGGTGTGAATCTTTTACAGTAAATAACAAGTTTTGATTGCTCTTTCCTATCAAATCTGTTAATATAACAGTCAACCAGTCAAATGTATTGTGCTTATTCCATGTGGTATACAGTGTACCTAACTTAGACATTTCATAGAAAAGATATTCTTAACTTGACATTGTCAGCTTTTGACCTCCTTTCAGACCTATTGTCTGGAACTTTTGTGGGAAGTCTTACTGATGTTTCATATTGCTTAGAAACTAGGAGGGTTATTAAAAATAATCAAAAGACACAAGGCTTAAAAGAATGAGCTGCTCTGGCTCAGTGTATTTTTGTTAGTCTGCATGTTCTTTTTACATAGGATATAGGATGAGAAAAGGTATTCTTTTTGGAGGACTTTCCAGCTGTAGCTTTTAAAATGATGATTAAAAATAATAATCATAATGAATTATTTTTAAAACCAGTGACCTGTAAATTTGTTGGTATTCAGTGACCAGCTTTAATACAGTATCTGGGAGTAAAGTTATGTGATTTATGTTCTCTTAAACTAGGCTACCAAATTGGAATTAACAAGGGGTTATCCAGGCACTTCAGAATGGTTACACGTTTCTATCTGTAGTTAAAGCCGTATTGTACAATAGCTGGCACTTCTCAGAAAGATAAACATATTTTATATACCAGTAATCTGAACAGGGATAAGCTTGAAAAATATAGCCACAGAGGGGTACAGTTACTCTTAAGGTTCCCTGGCAACATGCCTACAGTAATTGACTTTTGTACATTAAAAGAAACAAATCAAAACATGTTTTGATACCTCATTATAGAGTGCCTGTACATTCTTTACTACTGGGAAGACAAAGCCGATAAAGCTTAATAGAAAAATACATGAAACGTAACTTTGTATTTCATTAGCCTTATGTCCTGACCACAACTCTTGGGGATATTCAACTCTCCTGTGAAAAATAATGTTGTAGCTTTTAAAATCCCAGGGAGCTGTTTCTATTTATTGAGATTAGGCCTGCCTTTAATAGGTAAGTCCCTGTAATAGGATAGTTTTCTTAAATAATAAGTCTGTCTTCTTCAGGTAATCTTCAATCAAAGGAGTTTAATTCAGATACAAAGCAGATCCAAAGACAGTACAGGGTGCAACCTCAACAAAAGCTGCAGGTCAACCTACAGGTCTCAACAGGTCATATTAGAGCCAAAAGACCTGCAGGTAATCCGAGCAATGAAATGCAAGTTCTGAATTTGAATGAGTCAGCTCCTGTTTTTTGGAGGCGCACCAGCTAGCCCCCCCGTGACAATATCTTTAGTCTAAAGTTTTGTTGATTATAACCTGTTTTATTTGGGTTGATTGTGATGCGCATCTATGCTTAAAATCTGCTTTTTAAATAGAAACAAGTTATGGATAGACAAGGGTCATTCGCCTGAGATCACAACTGTTCTTTGAACTATAAAAGAATCAGTTTGTTATCATGGTTCTTAGATATGCACCTTTTGGCTGCATGCAAAGCTCAAGAGACAGGGCTTCGATGATTTATCACTTCTTTACAATTTGAAGAGGTACATAAAATGATTACAACTTACATAAAACCTTACATCCCTGTTGTAATGGCAGTGGAGCACTATGAAGTCTGTTTGATGATAATTTTAAACTAGAAGATGTTTTTTTCTTGTCAATTAATTATTGCTCCTGAATTTATGTTTGCTATTAATTTAATGGACTTGGCTCTCAGTAGGCTAATACCCTGGTGCATCATTGTTTATGTAAGCAGTAATACTTGTTGGAAGCAACAGAATTATGTTTAAAAGGTACCACAATTTTACTTTTTATTACATTTCAATTTCATATACATATACTAGTGTGGAAGCCTGTAGGCACCAGAATAAAACTTGTTTAAACTTTGTATAAAAGAAAGGGTTGCACGTAGTTGGACTCATCTTGGCAACAAAGAGTTACATATTATAATACTACTATTTGCATCTTATAAATATACACCCACCCAATGTATAAATGGGTCATTCTACAGAAATGGGACAAATTCAAAAAGCGTATTTAAAAATGTTTTGTCGGATGCAATATACATTTATTTCTTTAGCTGTTTTCATTAACATTTAGCAAATATGCATCATTGTTATTATGCAATATTAACACCGGGCGTGATGTGACAAGTGAATGTGTCGTACGACACACCTCTTGTTAGGGTAATGACACAAATATATATATATATATATATATATATATATATATATATATATATATATATATATATATATATATATATATATATTTCTTTTCCGTGTGCCAAGAGGACTTTGCTGCCCTTCCTATGACATATTATTTAGTTTGCTTTGATTTTCGTGCTCCACAAATCTCATACAGCACCTACTGCTCTCTATTCTCCTAACTCACTTCAAATCTGGGCTGTAAGTCCCCGATGCACAGGTGACGCTCACTGCAACCCAGATTATCATGATTGCAGCTCACTATTTGTGTGTGTTGAGTAATTTGCATTGTTTCTCAAGTTTAAATAGGCCGCAGTATAAAATAATTGCCTGGCCACTAGGCAATTTGGATTGTTTGCACTACACCTATCCTTACATCAGCCCCAGTGTGTTTTAAAGTTTTACGATTTCCAACAAAACCTATTTTGGAATCTGTCGTGTCATTAGAAATGTTTTATTTTTTTACATATTTATTTTAAATCACTGTTTAAATCTTTAAGTTTCATTACCGTAATAAGCTGTCATTACTGTAACTACAATGTCATTACTGTAACTACAATGTCATTACCGTAACAAACTGTCAATACTGTAACTACAATGTCATTACCGTAACAAGCTGTCATTACTGTAACTACAATGTCATTACCGTAACAAGCTGTCAATACTGTAACTAATGTCATTACCGTAACAAGCTGTCATTACTGTAACTACAATGTCATTACCATAACAAACTGTCATTACTGTAACTACAATGCCATTACCGTAACAAGCTGTCATTACTGTAACTACAATGTCATTACCGTAACAAGCTGTCATTACTGTAACTGCAATGTCATGTAACAAGCTGTCACTGTAACTACAATGTCATTACCGTAACAAGCTGTCAATACTGTAACTACAATGTCATTACCGTAACAAGCTGTCATTACTGTAAATAATGTCATTACCGTAACAATAGTTATTTTAGTGAATAAAACTGCATCAGCATTGGCAGGAGTGAATGTTATATTAGCAAAGAGTTAAGGGGTTCATTTTTTTTTTTTAATTAATCATTTGGTATACTTTTAATCATTGCTAACATCATTTTTAATTAAATATATCAGTACAAAACCTGCTAAAAGTGCCAAAATTAAGTTTAACTTTAATTTTATTAGTCAATAAATATGAAAATCAAAGTTTACCTTTTGAAAAATGAAATAAATATTTTCACTAATGTGTAATGTTATCATGCCTAATCGATTTTATGTATACATTTTTTATACAACAGTTTTTAGTTGTGTTACGGTAATGACAGATTTATGTGTTAAAACATTTTTTAACACAAATGTTTAAAAATACATTAAAATTTCACCTCAGCTGAGTTATGTTATATGCAGATAAGATTTTTTTCTTATTCAATTTTCACAAAAACAAATACCACATCAATTTCTCTAGTGTATATATAAAATATCCAGTGCTCATCTGTTATAACGTGCCTTGTTATGGCACAGAATCGGTTATAACACGGTAGGGTCGTGGCTCCCATTTGCTCCATAATGCCATTACAGTAACTCTTTTATACTCGTTATAAGGCGGAACACAAATAGCATGGTCTTGCTCCCCACTATAGCGTTATAAAGAGTGAGCACTTAATTACTTCTTTTAGAATCCCGTCTCAGCAGTTTTGTCTTGTTCTAGAAGCATTTTAATTGATTAATTAATTAAATATGACAATTCATACAGTGATAATTATTAATATGTAGACTATATAGATTGAGTAATCATATGGACAGTTTAAAACCTTTTCTCATTAGTGCCTCCGTCCTGACAGTTTTGTGTTGGTCTGGCTTTCACCTGCTCTGTTTCAATATACAGTTAGTACGTCTAAATTGTAGAGTGAAATTATAATCACTTTAATTAAATCAGGGATTGTTTGAATGCTGATATCTCAGACTTACATTTCTCTGTGCCTCGTAAGCAAAAAAAAATGTAATCGAACAAAATGATCTCACAGAAAATCATACACAGCATGTTATACATTTTACATTGAAAGTAACAGGAATACAATACAATAAAAAAAGAAAAAAAGCTTAGAATTAACTAATTTAAAAACTTTTATAAGAACAGGAGTATAAAAAATGTTCTTCCTTGTTGAGCCATTTTTTGGTAAAGCAAAGGCTTTTTTAATACGGGTGTTCCTACAGCCAGCTGTACTGGAGGTATTACCAGTGGCAATTTATTTCAAGGAGATAATAAGGTAAGTGCCCCACTATCATGGTAAAAAGGGTGGTATATGATTTAGATATATCTCTAAATGAACAGGAAGTTATTTAGCGTTATCTTTAAATGATTTAGAGATATCTGAAAATGATTTAAATATATCTAAAAAAAATTGTTATTTTAATGATTTAAAGATATCTGAAAATGCATTTTAGAGATCTCAGTTAAAGCTCCATTTAAATATTTTTGGAAATAATTTAGAGATATCTCTAAATGAGCTTGAAATATCTTAAATGATGATTTGGCTTGCCATAGAATAGCAGAGGATTATTGATATTGTGGTTCGTCAGGGTTTCCAATAAGAAACGATACAGTATCTTCAACACAGATAAATAGCAGTATTATTTATGATTTATTAAGCAGACTATTTAGTCCTATCTTTGGTTATATGTTTATTTTGTGGTTGGTGGGTTTTAAAAATAAAATTACAATTTCTGTGATTTTCTTTCCAAATCACATCATCTTGAATGTAAGCGTCATAATTAAAGGTACACTTAAAAAACACTAAGCAGACACACTCTACAGCACATGCCTTCAGGTTTGCTTTTTATACATTTTATTTTGAAAGACAGCAAAACAACTAAACTTAGATTGCGTAATAAAATGAGTTTGACATTAGTGTTTCAATTCTGTATACAGTATATACAATATCCAATGTTGGATGCGATTGATTTACTGTATACTACTAAGAATTCACATTTTTAATTTTGTATAATTTTTACATTAACAGTTTGGAGTTGTTAACATCTACAGGGTAGATATACATATACAAGTTTCTTGCCTTGACTGGATCAGATCACATCTGATATTAAACATATGCCATGACAGAAGTTACGAGGACTAAAATAGACACAGATGTTCTGTATCTATGTTAAGTACTGCATACAGTATGTCTGACCAAACCTTTTAGTATGTATTTGTAGACAGGATGGCTTAGTGGTGATGTCAGACCAGGAAGATGCAGGCACAAGTACTGCAGGGGTGAGCTGCAAATGCGCTTGTATTTCTTTATTATAATAAAGACATTTAAACAAAACACTTTCCACAAAACAAAAAGGCACATTGGGCAAAACAAATAATGAACAGAGACAAGCAAGCAAACAAGTATCGCACTGGTCCTAATCCCTGATGAGTAGCAATTGTTAATATATTTTCAATTCTTACTTTTTAAATTCCTCCTTTGAACAATCCCACCCCAACTGAGAGGTTCCTGCCTCTTTTATGCAGCTGTACCTGAGCTTGATTGCCTGTCAATCATTTCTACACGTGTTATTGTTGGCAGGAAAGATAATTGTCTGTTTCCCAGCTTACCCAAAACCTACATTAACAATAATAATAATAATAATAAAATGACATTTTAACACAAAATACTTTTAAATAATAACAATAATACAAAAAATTAATAAACACATGGGTGGGGTGTACCCCATCACAGTGTTGCACAAAAAAAAAAGTCAGGTAGAAAAAGGAAGACTAATAAATATGCAATAGCTACAAAAAGGACCAAGTTAAAAGTAAATGTTAAACAAGACAAAACTGGGGTGATTCTCCACCCCATTTAATGTATAAACCCAAACATAACTGCTCTTTAAAATGGGGGTTGGGTCTGCCTCAACTAATTCTTTGTAACTTTGGGATATTCTATCTTTATATGTCTATTTTTATCTTTCAGTTGGTATTGCAGTTCTCTACATATCTAAAACACAAGACATATTGGATTAAAAACATTGTTGACTTCCCTAACAGATGTCAATGCAAGCATTACCACTGTAACCTGTTAGCAATTAGCATTGAAAACTGAAGTCCATTTTTGAAAATAGTCATAATTTCTAAGATGTGTTTTGTGACTATTCTAAAATTTTTATGCTCTGGTACTATTCAGACCCTATATTTTTAAACACGATGGATTTTCAATCACCATTCTTTCCACATCATCTTTGCTTGTACAATGTGTTTATTTATTTATTTTTGTTGATTTATTTATCTGGCGTGTCAAAATGGCGTTGGTGAACTTCCAGGGTGCAGAGTGTGGTTACATTTGACCAAAATATCTTTGTTCAGTTCATTATTGTCTGTGCTTATAGTCATCGTTAATGTGTCAATCTTGTTTGCTTTAAAACAATGACGTTTTTCGTACATTTCCACACATACAAGAAGTAAACAGTCTGTTTTGTAATGGCTGCACACATTTATAAATGTTATTGTAAATAAATATAAACTTATAGTCACATACTGTAGGATTTTTATTACTAAAGATAGGAATGTTAAACGCTATTATTCTCATAGTTTTGCTACCCCTGCACAGTTATAACATTTCTTTAAAAAAAAAAAAAAAAAGTGTGTGGGGGGGAAGACATTAACTTCATTATTATTATAAATATTACAATTAGTATTATTAAAAATTAAATATGACATAGGCTACCTCAAATGTTGCTCGCTTCATCCAAAAATGAGCTTTAAATGCGGTGTTGTGGGCTATATCACAACATTCTCTATGTAATTTTCTATCCTCACTGGACTATTTGAGTTCACTGCTGTCACAGCCGCTAACGCTGCAATATTCGTTGTTGAGTATACTGTCATGTAGGCATGATGCTATCTATCTTGCAGAAGCTCCTGCAAAACTAATTGCAACTTTGTCCACCGTTTTTTAAAACATTCGTTAACATAATGTTCAATAAGACCTAACTTCTGCCTCGTAGCGACACAAAAAACCACTCAGCTTCCTAAACACAGCTCAGGTTCTCTGTACGTCACCTACTCTAATCTCCATTGGTCACTTACTCTAATTACACAAGTCAGTAAAGGTGTATCTACGAAATAGCTACAATTCTAATAGATAACTGATATTAAATACAGATGACTAAGCACATATTTTCTCAAATGGATGGCGCGTTTTATAAACGCACAATGTCATTTGCTTGAAATGAGGGGACTAGCAACTTTGTAGGTCCTCCCATGTTCCACTCTTAAAGAAACCGTGGTGGGTGTGGCTTGCCTTTTAATGATATACACTGAGGAGGAACAAACAGGCAATCTTCCTAATTGGTACAGTCTCCTGTCATTTTAGTGACTCTTCTGTTGACGGACACACTAGGGGAGTTCAACACACAATAAGGAACCAAACGTTGCATTTTGGGAATTGTAGTCCCGCTAGCACAGTCAAAAATAATAATACTATGGCCTCCAGTTTCAACAGGGCCTACACTCTCCCCCAACTAAGAATTCCTGTAATGCCTCCATAACTAGTCCTGGAAGGTAAATGGTTAAGCATAGAATTTAGCAATTAAATACATTTATATCTCAATAATTGGCATTAGCATATAGCGACAGCACCAGGTAACAGTTTTGGTAAATCGATACATAATTTACATGAAGGTCTTACATTTAAAGGCACAGTAAGTGTATCATATCCAGGTGGACAAACACCACAACTCTTTACTAACTTCTCCAGGCCAATCATACATGATTTGCAGGGTAGCCTTCTTTCTCTGTGTGATCTCCTCACTTTATTAACTTCTTTCTCTTCTGAAGATTCAGGGGAATGAAGCACTACTTCTTGAACTTGAACTTCTAAAACTGAATCACCCTCAGTAATAGTGGTTTCACAGGGACTACTAGAGGTTGTAGTTATCAACACAGATGGATCACCCAATGATTCAAATGTAGTTACTTCTGGATTTAAAGATGTAGACTCAGGCAAGCTGTCGGGTAACAATGTTCCTGGGGGTCGAACAGTGACTTCAGGCATCACAGATAGCATGTCAACTGATCTAGCATAATTGTAATCATCTTCAAAATCAGTTTCTGATAGGTATGTTGTGTCTGTAGTTTGAACAGTAGAATCCGAGACAGGTTTGGGTCTCTTGGCTGAATCAAGGGCAACTTTTCCCAGTTCTTTTTCTCTGAGAGCTCCTGGACAAGACATAGGCCTTAGGTCCACATCAGGTTCTAACCATACTTGTTGTCCTAGTGGTAGTATATGATTTTTGTGCAAGACATTTTTAGGTCCAGTCTCAGGTTTCAGCTGGTATACTGGAAGTATACTTACATCTGGCTCTCCACAAGGTTTCAAACCCCATTAAGTTGCAAGTTTGTTTTTCCCTAGAAATCCCAAATTCTGTATCAGGACTTTGCCTCCAGGAGTTAAACCATGATACCATACTTTCTAATCATAGCTTTCATTGTTCTCTTTATTCATTTTGTCAGAAGTAGCTTGAGCTAACTGATAGGCAGCTTGGAAGTCGCGTCTCAGTCGAGATAAGTATCGCAGGTATGAAGTGTAAATATGCCATCAGCAGAAACATAAATCCACCAGCAATCTAGCTTCTCGCCCGAACATGAGGAAGTATGGGGGATACCCACTGGCTTCGTTCTGGGTGCAATTATACACATGCACAAGGTGGCTTATGTGCTGGCGCCATCTAGATTTTTGTTTGGGATCTAAAGTGCCCAACATGTTAAACATATCTCCCATGTGATTGCTTCCGCCTTGCACTACAACCGTGCACCGGTCACTTGCAGGATGATATGATTAACGATAATAATTTTTCAACGCAATAAAATAATCGATGCAAAAACATTATCAATAATATCATGGTAATTTATTATTGTCCCAACAATGCCACTGTGACAGAGCATAGGCTGTGCACATGGGGGTGCACGGGTGTGTGTGGGTGTGAGTGAGAGTTTGGTGGCTGGTGGCCATCTTGATGAAGGGACAGCCTGTAACCAAGATGGCCACCATTTGCACAGCCACATGGTTTGATTGAGAGAGGAATGGAAAACTTTGGAATGTGGCCAGGGAACTGGTGATTGGATGATTGATTAAATCAATCAAGCCCCTGGCCACATGGTATAAAAGGGAACAAGAGGTTTGTTTGAGGATGGGAGGAGGAGGAGGAGAGAGGAGAGCGTGTGTAGGAGAGTAAGTGCAGAGTAGAGAGAAACTGAGATGAAAAGTGAAGCAAAAAAGTGCACCAGAAAGCCATAGCTTGGGTGTTGTATTGTGTTTCTTTGAAGAGTTTAAAGGTATTTGAGTAGTAGTTTGTTTCAACCTGTATTTGGTTCCTGTGTTTTGTTTGTTTTGTCATTTGTGATTTATTAAAAGTGTGCAAAAAGTGTTAAAACTGCAGCTCTGTGTCTGGGTCTCACATTACAAATAGCGCAGACCTGCCTTGCCCGTGACGCTATGCCAATATGGACTAATTCAGTGTTACTACTAAAATGTTGGCTTATTGGTCTTTCACTTCTGAATTTTGAGGCTGAATGTATTATTCTGAGATTTCGTTTGCCCGAACCACATGGAGTAAGCGTTTAAATCATGTCCTTAGAATATATGAGAATATATTGTTATCCGGTCTAAAAACATGAATTTTTAGTCATACACCATGATTTCGGTTAATACACAGATGACTGGCAAATTCTAGCATTTCTGCTACTTATATAGACTTTCTTAAATTATCTATTGAGGAAAGCCCAAATGAGATGCATGAGAGCTGTAAACGGGGGTCCCGCTGGCGAACTCTTTAAAAAAAAAAAAAAAAAAAAAAAAAAAAAAGAATCATACATATACATTATTTAAATAAAACAGTAACAATATGAATAATCAATTCAACTCATTTGTGTTAACTCTGGTAATGGCTTTGCATTAACGAGCTTACAGAAAGTAATGCACTGACAGTTTATACAGAGTTTTAAACAGTTTTTGCACTGCACATGCAAAAACAACATCGCCTCTCTTTAGGTATGCAAGTTTTTTTCCACGCAGCCATAACACTACTGTGGAAATACTGCGAAACAAACTACCCAAATATAATCACTGGATTATTTAATTGTAATTATAAACTGTACTACTGATCCTGTTCTTATGGTACATTCAATAGAAAATCTGTGGTTAATTTTTCCCCCTATAAACCTATTGGGTTGTGTGCATTGCTCTTCTGCTTTGTAGTCATAGAGAACTCGCACTAACCATGCCTATATTGTTTACATTTACATTACAGTATATGCTTAAAGTATAGTTGTATTGTAATTGTTTGTGATATCTTCTAGATTTGGAATGTACAGCACTTTATATTTTTCACCAAAACATTTTTTTACTAGGGTGTTTAATTCATACATAGTAACTTATTCAGATGCACTATTGTAGAAAATGAATGTATATCTAAAAGTATGACATTCTGAAGATCAGTTTGCTATGGGTCATTTAACATCAAACTCCACAGTGGAATACTGAGAAGTATTCTATGATACGCTGGAGGGCTAATAACCCCCCAAAAGGCATTTTTCATCGACTGTTGTTATTGAACTAGGAATAGAACATAAGAACATAAGAACATAAGAAAGTTTACTCTTTCTTGAGCAGCAATATCTTTTTTATAGCGAGGTGACCAGAACTGCACACAATATTCAAGATGAGGTCTTACTAGTGCATTGTACAGTTTTAACATTACTTCCCTTGATTTAAATTCGACACTTTTCAAAATGTATCCGAGCATCTTGTTAGTCTTTTTTATAGCTTGCCCACATTGTCTAGTTGAAGACATTTCTGAGTCAACAAAAACTCCTAGGTCTTTTTCATAGATTCCTTCTCCAATTTTGGTATCTCCCATATGATATTTATAATGTACATTTTTATTTCCTGCGTGCAGTACCTTACACTTTTCTTTATTAAATGTCATTAGCCATGTGTCTGCCCAGTTCTGAATCTTGTCTAGATCATTTTGAATGACCTTTGCTGCTGCAACAGTGTTTGCCACTCCTCCTACTTTTGTGTCGTCTGCAAATTTAACAAGTTTGCTTACTATACCAGAATCTAAATCAATAATGTAGATTAGGAATAGCAGAGGACCTAATACTGATCCATGTGGTACACCACTGGTTACCACACTCCATTCTGAGGTTTTTCCTCTAATCAGTACTTTCTGTTTTCTACATGTTAACCACTCCCTAATCCATGTACATGTGTTTCCTTGAATCCCAACTGCGTTCAGTTTGAGAATTAATCTTTTGTGCGAGACTTTGTCAAAAGCTTTCTGGAAATCTAAATAAACCATGTCATATGCTTTGCAATTATCCATTATCGATGTTGCATCCTCAAAAAAATCAAGCAAGTTAGTTAGACATGATCTCCCTTTCCTAAAACCATGTTGACTGTCTCCCAGGACCCTGTTACCATATAGGTAATTTTCCATTTTGGATCTTGTTATAGTTTTCATAAGTTTGCATATAATAGAAGTCAGGCTTACTGGTCTGTAGTTACCTGGTTCAGTTTTGTTTCCCTTTTTGTGGATCGGTATTACGTTTGCAATTTTCCAGTCTGTCGGTACCACCCCTGTGTCAAGAGACTGCTGCATGATCTTGGTTAGCGGTTTGTAAATTACTTCTTTCATTTCTTTGAGTACTACTGGGAGGATCTCATCCGGCCCAGGAGATTTGTTTATTTTAAGAGATCCTAGTCCCTTTAACACTTCTGCCTCAGTTATGCTAAAGTTATTTGAAACTGGATAGGAACTGGATGACATGTGGGGCATGTTGTCAGTATCTTCCTTTGTAAAAACTTGTGAAAAGTAATCATTTAATATATTTGCTATTTTTTTTTCTTTATCTACGATTTTGCCATTTGTATCTCTTAAACATTTAATCTCCTCTTTGAATGTTCTTTTGCTGTTGTAATATTGGAAAAACATTTTGGAATTGGTTTTAGCTCACTTAGCAATGTTCATTTCTATTTCTCTCTTGGCCTTTCTAACTTTCTTTTTGACTTGCGTTTGCAGTTCCGTGTACTCTTTCTGCATACTTTCTTTTTGGTCCTTTTTTAATGCTCTGTAAAGTGCCTTTTTTCGCTGAATATTTGTTTTAATTGATCTATTAAACAATTTTGACAATTTAATTTTACATTTAGATTTGTCTACTTTAGGGATGTAATTGTTTTGTGCCTCTAGTACTACATTTTTGAAGAACAACCATCCTTCTTCTGTGGGTGTTTTCTCTATTTTACTCCAATCTACTTCTGTTAGTCTCTGTTTCATACCTTTATAGTTTGCTTTTCTAAAATTGTAAACCTTAGCTTTAGTCATTACTTTCGGGGTTTTAAAAAACACTTCAAATGAGACCATGTTGTGGTCTGAGTTTGCCAGTGGTTCTCTGACCTCTGTTTTAGTTATTCTGTCTTCGTTATTTGAAAAGACTAAATCAAGGCAAGACTTCGATAGTATCGATATTGCTATACAATTTTCATATCGTTGCCCACCTCTGAAGGGGGGGGGGGGTGGTGGTGCTGATACTCATTATTGTCTTTACAAATTGACAGGTATTAAATTCTTTCCTGGTGTGATTTTAAAACATTAAAAGCTGCCTTTTCCTTGCCTTTACAATTGAGTAATGGTAATTAAATTAATGGAAGTGGATTTTCCTCTCATCTGGGGTACTGACCTTTGTACTGCCTTTTGAAATAATAATATATAATTAATTATGAAATGGATCATTTATTGTTTTACACATAAGGCCTATTTTTACAGTAGATTGGGTATGTTGTAAGGGACATAATTAGGATACATCTAAAATACCTTTAAACTTTAACTGGACAGATGGCACTAAATGTAATCAGTATTACAAATAACAATGCAATAATAAAGCGTTTCTGTTTTTATTATGTAATGAAATGGAGCCTTTTTAGCAGAGGAGTCCCTGTGTGGGATTTTGCCCATCTATAGAACACTTCACACCTGGCTCTTTTATTACCACTTAGCATTGTTCTCTGATGGTTACTTTTTGTATTGAATTAGAGTGGCAGCTCAAATAAAAATACAGTATGTAAAACAAAAGCAATGACCTTTAATTCAGACAGAATATACGTTTAAAAAAAAAAAAAAGGTAAATGTAATCAAAACAGCTTGAAAAAATTACAAAGCGCAATTGGTTAAAATGTTTATAGCAAAATATGCTTCAGAGTTAGCCACTTGCATACAATTACAATTGTTATGTCATTAGTTGTTTCTTGGCAGCAACACAAGATATTCAGTGTGTAGTAACTTGGGAAAGAAACAACGGGAGAATCTTTTAAGTATTTTATTAGAACAACAGCTTTAAGCCACATTAGTACACACAAGAGCATCTACTGATGAGGTATTAACAGACTGGGGGGGTGGTCTTTACTCAACGTACGGATCCTTAAGAGGGACCAATTCAACGGTTAAAACAATTCTCCCCCTTAATGCCCTATAAACACAAATAAACGTTGGCCTGTAGTATTTTTTTTTTTTTTTTTTTTTTTTACACGAACAAATCACTTTGCTCTTTTACAAGTCTAGTCCTAAGGACAATAACAGGTTCAGTCTTACTGGAGGTTTGCTATTGCGCTCTGAACGTTGTACACCAACACTTGATAACTCCATTTTGAGTGGCATTTCTGGAACATCTGTATCCAAGAAATCTGGTGTTTTAGATATCTCTTTTTGGTCTGCAGACTTAATAGTTTCCACTGCTCTTGACTCCGCAGAAGTTGCCATGGTCGTTGGGTCAGAAACTTCACATAGTAATTTACTATACCAAGAAATGATTTCAGTTCTGAGAGATTTCTTGGTGGTGGAGCTTCTTTAACAGCTCTCACTTTATCTTCCATGGCGCAGAGACCTTGGGCAGTGATCTGGTGCCCTAAGTAAGTTACGCTTGGTGCTTGAAAGGTGCACTTCCTGAGTTTTAATCTCAGTCCTGCTTGAGCCTCTAACACTTGTTCCAGATTGTCCGGGTGCTCTGTTTCATTGGTTCCAGTTATCAAGATATTGTCTAAGTAGACAGCAACATGGGATATTCCTTATAAGATGCTGTCAATTGTCCTCTGAAAAATGGTTGGTGCGGACGACACTCCAAACGGTAAGTGATTGCACTTGAACAGTCTGCGGTGTGTGTTGACGGTAACAAACTGTTTTGACTCCTCATCCAGTAACAGCTGCCGGTACGCATGGCTCATGTTAAGCTTTGTGTATTTTATTAGAACAACTCTAAGCCATGTTAGCACAGTCAGAGTGTATCAGCGCCATTACTATACACAATATCTACTACAATATAAGGATCCTTAAGAGAGCCAAATTAAACAGTTACAACAGTGTTTAAGAAATAAGAGAATCGTTATGAGAGCCTCTATTATTATTACAGTATTATCCTCTTGTGTCTTTCATGTGATTAACCGGTGGAGGCTTTATTTCATGTATTGATTTATGTACTTGATCATGCATTGAAAATCAGAGAATACTATTTATTAGTATCTACACTAGAGGGCTCACCCCAGATTTTCTATGTGTAAATTATGTTTTTGTGAAGCCCATTGGAAATGAACCAGAGGGCTCAGTCACGGTTAACTTACTAATGAAAGGCAATGGTGAAATGTGCCTGTGTCAGTATGTTTTCAAACCTGCAGTGTGGACTACTACATTTTTTTTTGCAAATCTGAACTAAATCTTCATCATAACCCTAACCCTAACCCTAAACCTAACCATCATCGCCATCAAAGTTGAAGCCTGCAACGTCAAATCTGTCAGCCAATGCAGGTATAATAATGCCTACTACTTGCTATGTCAACCTACACAGAAAACATTAGATCATTAAAAGCTACCTTCAGCACCTGTGCCTGCTTAGAAAACATCATCATTCCCTACTGCATTTAATTTGCAAAAACAATGTGTCCCAACAGTACTGCTTTAAACTGAATAGCCACTTGGAGAACTTTTTTATATAAAGGTTATGTAGTTCTGTTAGGTTCAGAACTTCTGAACAACTGATAAAAATAACAATTTATATCCTTTCTAAGACCTTTGTTTTTAGAAGGGAATTGTTGAAAAACCTGCTGCATGTTTTTGAGAATTAGCATTATCTGAACTTTCATGTTTCTAAGAACTAGTTTCCATGATACAGAAGAACATGTCTCATTTCTTCTATAATCCAGTGCAGCTTTTCATAAAGCAATGAATTTCCATCGGGGTGTTAAGAGATTCAATGCAGTACACAACACAATGATGCCTCTAACCTTCTTTCTCTGAGCCCAGACACTTCTGAAGAGCTCTGTCATGTTTGTTGTGACAAAGTGTCAATTGGCTATAAAACCCATGGTAGTATGTGGTTTATGGAGAGTTTAGAGTGCAGAATAGCACTTGAGTACCTTGTGTTGACTTAATGCAATTGAAATAAATTGATTTAAAAGCATAAACCGCTTCAGGGAAATGCAAACCAAGTGGAGAAAAAGCCAAGAATCATTTTCACAGGGAATCAGTAGTTTATAAATAAAAACTATATCTTCAAGCTTTATCTGAGGTATATCCTGACAGTTCAGCAATGTACATTATTTGATTGTAGCATTTTGAATCTGAAAGCAGGGAAAATCTGGTTATAAAATTGTATTCATTACTATACCCAGGAGTTGCTATCTTTTAATGAAACCACTTTGTTAGATGAGTTGCATTGACTTCAGGGTAAAATGCCCACTTCATAGCTTTCTGTTGATTTTCTAATAATGTGGTACATATTGTTAATATTTAATTTGTCAAATGTATAGCGCTGCATTAACTAAAATGTAATTGATGAAGCTATTCTCATATATGCTAGTGGTGGTTCACATTTATTCATATTATTCATAGAATTTTACAATATAACACTATGTAGTGAGAATAAAAAAACCAGTCAGCAGCTCTGATATTTTATTTAGTTTCATGTTAATATCATGTTCTAAGTATGTAAAATGATACTACCATACAAGTGGATGGCCCTGCCGTTTCAGATACAGTATGCTGTTAAAACCAGTTACTGTATCTGAGATTTCAAAAGGCATCGTATTGTCACTCTAACTAAAGAACATGTTTTTTTTTGTTTTTTTTTAAAGGCATCATCAACTGGCTCAAGTGATGATAAATGAACCAGAGGACATCCTACTAAACCTCTGAACAGCAGAAAATGGAGATAAGTGCTTTGGTTTGAAATTTGGGAATCTAAGACAAAGCAGTTTGTTGGAAGAAAGATTTGAGAGAGGTACAAGGAGAAGTGTCTGCAGCTAAAAGTGAAACATGGTGGGGATAGAATATACTGTAAGTACAGGGCTTTATCTCCACATCTAGAACGAGAGATCTGAGCCAATATGTCCGCTTTATGGTGGTCTTTAGTTTATGGGTAGGGAAATGGAACGTTTTTAGTAGTTGTGTTAATATTTAGTACACAACTGCTCACAGTCAAGTTCTAATACTGGTGTTATCCATTAAAAATAACAGTTGTAATGCCACATTTTAACCACTAGCCAAATCAATGAAGCCTGTAAGAATCTGACCCAAGAACTTTATGAAAATGTGTGCAGGAATTTCAAAAGTTCTTAAATGATAACTCCAGAGTTAATCAACAAATTGTTATTTATCACTGATTTTGGCATTTTCAAGAGGTCGTTATGCGTATCTCGTTATTAAATAATCACGCTAAAGTGATTTCTGAAATTATGTTGCTTTACGAAATAATATTAATATCTTAACGAGCACTGCTTCTTGTGACTATTTATTTTGTTTGCATGGGAATTTAAAAGCAAATCTGTATTAATTGTCATCATTTATCAGGAGTTAATTTGCACTTAAAAGGAGGGTTTTAATTAACGAAAACGTAAATAACTCTCCCTGAAACAAAAATTGAACAGACCATCGCTGTGACGCCGAAAATACAGAGACTTCCTGGATAAGTCAATAGTTGTAGTTATGAAAATATTTTAGATTTTTATATACTTGTGGTTATGAATGAGATCTGTTTAACATTAACCTCAGAATGGAGTGTGGTAACCAGCGGTGTACCACAGGGATCAGTATTAGGTCCTCTGCTATTCCTAATCTACATTAATGATTTAGATTCTGGTATAGTAAGCAAACTTGTTAAATTTGCAGACGACACAAAAGTAGGAGGAGTGGCAAACACTGTTGCAGCAGCAAAGGTCATTCAAAATGATCTAGACAAGATTCAGAACTGGGCAGACACATGGCAAATGACATTTAATAGAGAAAAGTGTAAGGTACTGCACGCAGGAAATAAAAATGTACATTATAAATATCATATGGGAGATATTGAAATTGGAGAAGGAATCTATGAAAAAGACCTAGGAGTTTTTGTTGACTCAGAAATGTCTTCATCTAGGCAATGTGGGGAAGCTATAAAAAAGGCTAACAAGATGCTTGGATACATTATGAAAAGTGTTGAATTTAAATCAAGGGAAGTAATGTTAAAACTGTACAATGCACTAGTAAGACCTCATCTTGAATATTGTGTGCAGTTCTGGTCACCTCGCTATAAAAAAGATATTGCTGCTCTAGAAAGAGTGCAAAGAAGAGCGACCAGAATTATTCCGGGCTTAAAAGGCATGTCATATGCAGACAGGCTAAAAGAATTGAATCTGTTCAGTCTTGAACAAAGAAGACTACGTGGCGACCTAATTCAAGCATTCAAAATTCTAAAAGGTATTGACAGTGTCGACCCAAGGGACTTTTTCAGCCTGAAAAAAGAAACAAGGACCAGGGGTCACAAATGGAGTTTAGAAAAAGGGGCATTCAGAACAGAAAATAGGAGACACTTTTTTACACAGAGAATTGTGAGGGTCTGGAATCAACTCCCCAGTAATGTTGTTGAAGCTGACACCCTGGGATCCTTCAAGAAGCTGCTTGATGAGATTTTGGGATCAATAAGCTACTAACAACCAAACGAGCAAGATGGGCCGAATGGCCTCCTCTCGTTTGTAAACTTTCTTTTATGTTCTTTAATAAACAAATCACGCAGCATGGTCCTAATAGCAGTTGTTAAGTATTCTGTAAACATTTCGTCTAATAGTTGAAAAGTGCAATATAGAGCTTGCATTCAAAAGATATTACCACGGACATGAATGGAATACAGTACCTAATGTAATCAAGACCATTAACATGGATTTCGCCTAAAAAATTGGTAATGTTGACAGACTCCCCCTACACTACACAGTGTACACTCTCACCTTCACATGTCTGTAAGCACTTATTATAACATCTTATAATACTGTAAGGGTTCGTGGCTACTTCTATTCATGTTGAGTTTATTTATCGCAGAGGCAAGCAAACAGTACAAGAGAAAATGCATGATTAGAGGAATTCACAGACCAATTAACTATAAAAACAAATTGTGTATTGGGTTGGTGAGTTCTATCATAATTTTAAAAGCTTAACAAATGTATACTGTTGCACACATGGTATACATGTATAATAACTAACAACTACAAACACAAATGACACACATTTATTTATAGACTACAAACGTACATATTACAATACATACAAAAGTAGATGTCAACATAAGAAAATAAATTCCAGCCAATATAGAATGCTTACCCCCCACCCCATCCAAAAACTAAATGTTTTTTTTTTAAATTTGTGCCATCCGATTTTTACACACACACCAGATAATCGTAAATCAGCATTGTATATGATTTAAATATACAATTCAAGTAATATAAATATATATTCTGCATGACAAAATGAAAAATTTTAAATGGAGTTTACCAATTATACACAAAATAGATATTCCCATTAGTTTTTATTTAATTTCCATTTGGCTGCTGCTCGCAGGTGAGCGAGCTGTCTCGCTGTACGCTAGTAGTTTCCATAACAGAGAATTATGCTTCCATTCATTTTCTTGATGTCGTTAACATGCATTTTGATTACCGAGTTCCCCTTATTTAGTTGTTGAGACAGGAAATGATGGACGTGACCTGTGACAATTAAGTTTTTTTTTAACGAGACATGTGTTCATTAGTGACCTCATTGGCTCAATTTCAAAGCATTAACGGATTGATTAAATTAACACATTTCACTTGAAAATCACTTGCTACTAAAGCTCTCGTTACTACACCATGAGTTTGATACAATAACACTGTTTTTTGAAAATCCTGCCCTGTATTTCTGTTGGTCAGACTTATTCAACTAGTAGGAGCAGGGAAGTTCCTCGCTCTCAAAATGTTGTATCAGCTAATAATGTTTTTTTTTTCATTACCTATGAGGTCAAAATAAAATAAAGATAGCTTATTTAACCATTTGCAGTCCATTTATTCAGCGCCTGTCAAGCGCGTCGCGTCCAGTTTGTTTTCACGCACAATGTTTATTTTACACACACTGTTTAAAAGTTTTTTTTTTTTTTTTTTTCACAGTAAAACAGGTTTAAAAGACACTGCATATCAACAGGACACTCAGTACTGCATCTCCAGACAAGCCCCACTCCTTGTTCTCTGAATTTATCACATAACTCTTCATAGTCTTGCATACTGATAAATCAACTCGTGATCACTCATTTTATCACCAAACACCTTAATAATGCGATCCAAGTCATTATTTTATTACTATAACATTTCAGAAAGCTTGGCAAATGTCTGTGATATTTTTTGGAGTGCTGGATGCAGAAGCAGATATCTTCTTTGTTATGGCTGTGTTATCTCTGTAATGCATGGGGCTATGAGATACGCCCTTTGTTTCACTCGGCTCCTATTGGTCTCACTCGGCCATTGAAAGGTTTTCTCGGCTTTTTCCAGAGAAAAAACGACTAGAGACCTGTGCTTTACGTCTTTTTAATGATGTCGGACAGGGTCCGACATCGGACTGAAAAAGGAAAATTGTAATGTCAGACCTGGTCTGACATAGGACCACAAAGGGTTACTATAGCGGTTAAAAAGACTGCTCCTGTAGTTCTAGGTATATACAGTATATACGTCCAGTAGTTCTAGTGTTAGATCTAGGTTTTGATAGCCTTGTTAATTAGCTGATAGAAAATGTACACAGTTTTAAAATCTGAGCCCTAAGTACAAATGACAATTGTATGTAATAACATAACAAAATCGTAAAAAATGAGATTACAGGTTACAGGTGAGTTTTTGCATGCAGGTTATGGAAGCAATGTAATCATGTAATACTAAATCTGCATTCTAAGATAGTAAAGCAATTATGGATTGACTGATGCCTCAGATACCAAGTTATTGGCTTTGATTTACAGAGTGAATGCCTTTCCGACATGGACGAGGCATAGAAAGTTTACAGCTTTACAAGAGAGATCAGAGTTTGAAACTTTAAACTAAACAACTTACAATGAACAAGTATTGTCATTTTTATGCTATTTATTCAAAGGAAGGTACTTTTGATACAAATCAAACTGTTTTGCAGTTTCTCTCGTTCCCTTATTTAGTAGATCAGCCCTGAGATATACTGATGTTTAAAACATATGCAAGTACAATAGTTGTTTATTTTCTATGTATGCAACATTTAAGCATTTGCATCTCCACTTAAAGAGTAAGTAGCAAGCTTCTCTCTTCCAGCAGTGATTTAGAGGACTGATCTCAAACCCCAGTGCATTACAGCGGCCATTTAAAACAAAAAAGAGCCTTGAAACAGTTTAAAGTTATAAAAAATTGTCACCAGTGAAAAGAACAGTTATGGGTACGTTATTTAAACAGTTGCAGCAACACGTGGGATGTATAACCCTATATTTTTTGGACCTCCGTTCTTACTCTAACAAACTCAAATAGTGTTTTACCAACATCTTTTAGGAAATGCTACAGTGTAAGTGCACTGAAGCACCAAAAGACAACCTGCTTAACAGCTGGTGAAATTTCATGTTGAAATAAGCAGACTGCCTGTTTTATATCTACAAGCTCTGCATATAATAAATGCTCAACCTTGTTAATTAAAATGTGTTTTAATTTAGATTTGTGGCATGGAAAAATCAACCATGTGTTCCCAATTTGGAAACAGAACATTATCGCTGCCAAGTAGCATTTTAGATGGAATGACAACATACAAGGTCAATTAGACTAGTTAGGACTAAATCTTGAAAATGGTTTAATGCAGGTCCAGGTTAAGAATAAAACTTCACTATTTTAGGAAATATTGAGGAATAGTCAATTGATCTAAACAGCAACAAATCTTAACACTGTATGGCTGCTGTTTGAAACATTAAATAGAGCCTGTACCAATTATTAACATCTCCAAAAATAAATGAGCCTCTATAGTTTATTTTGTCCTTAAAAGCACATGGAATGTTTTGGAAGGACTTCTACTTATTTAGATCTTCAGCTATTTGTATCAGTAATGAGACCCTCACTTGCTAAGGTTAATATTCTTTACTTATTTATTCATTTTTGGACAGGGTATGTTGATTAGTTATGGTTTGTTAAAAATAGAAGACCTTAAAATGAGCAAAATGGAACAGTAGGTCTACTTAACAAGAATGTAACCATAGACAAGTTTACTTCGACAAATATACCTTATGGTAGTTCCATTGAAGGTGGAACAATTACCATAATAAATATTTTACTTTTGGCTGAGTCAAGCACACACAGATACATCATTGTCCTCCTCAGATATTGGTGGCTGACATACTACTGAATAACTGCAAACTGAATTAAAATATATGAAGATGGGCAGAGAACCAGACATAAGAAGTAGGTGGGCTTACTGAAAGTGAGGAGAAAATGTGCAATATTTAGGAGTAAGAACTCTGAATCTGATATTAGACGCTTTTCATGTAGGCATGAGAACTCAATTTGCGACCCATGATTTGTATCATGGCAGCATTTGCAAATAGACAAGAGAAGAACAGACAAAGAACATAGGGCTCCTGATTTTCCATTCTTGGGAATGGCAAATTCCATTTTTCAAAATACCAATTCCATTTTTTTTTTCAGTTTTTACCAATTTATTAAGAATTAATAATGTAATTTCACATAACATTTTTACATAAAAAAGCAATTGAATTCATTTTTTAATTGAAGTCCCTGACATACTATAGTTTTCAGTAATAATAATAATAATAATAATAATAATAATAATAATAATAATATATTTATTTATTTATTTTTATATAGCGCCTTTCATAGTGGACCACCATCACAAAGTGCTTTACATAGGTCTTAAAGCAGTCCACTAGTAACAATGTACTGTAGGTCAATCAACAAATAAATGTGTTTTGAAAAAAAAAACAGCTTATTGCTGGCATTACAATGTACAGACTAGTCGAAAACAAGGGGCATTATTACAAAAATATACAATTTTCATAAAATTACAAATTAAATACAATGTTCAGGACACTTATTTCTCCCATCTGCAGTTTCATCTGCAACAACATAGACTCATTTATGCAAACATACAAAAACATTTTATATAAACGTCATCACTGAGCTTCTGGGTAGCATAGGGTAGCATGCTGCCTTCTCGTATACATTTTTTACAGAAAGTGTGTCCTTTACTTTGATTCCCGCCTCCAAACAAGCTACTGCTATAAAACACATCAATAAAATAGCCCTCTGCAAACTATTTTGAGGCTGATTTGTTGTTTGAGGTAATAATTAATGTACATGTAGTGCATTAGCATGTCTTGCTCTGTGTTTGTGCCTTCACCATGCAATGACACAACTGTACAAGCATTTGTATGACTTTGTGAAGATCACACAATAGTGAGATCTCAAGATTAATCAATGTTGCTACAGTGCCTATTGAAAGTCTACACCCTTTGAACTTTTTTTCACATTTGGCATGTAGTTTGGCATAGAGCACTGTAAACATTTATGTAAGTTATGTCCCCAACTGATAAACTCTGTTTTTTTAACAAATCATGTAACTAACTAATTAAGGACTTGTTTTCTCTTCTCATTTGACCTGTGCTCTTCTTTGGTTTAAAATAACTTCAACGCTCTTGAAACAACGACAATTCAAGGACTGCAGATAGACACTGATTTATTGGAAGTGCACTGGGTGCTATTCTCCGGTCTGTCTCTCCTAGTCCCATGTAATCATATTTTTCCTTTATTATCTTCCACTGAATGTCTCTACAGTTATGGCCAAACGTTTTGCATCACCTCAAATTTTAGCACTGAGATATAATTAAAAAGTAAAAATAAACTATATGAACACAATTTACATATTTTATTTAACATCATGTAATCAAAGAAACTACTAAATGATATCGCAAGAGTCTACCGGAAGCCATAATAGTAGTACAGTATTCATTTTTTTCCAGGTTTTTTTGTTTTTTTATTAAGTATATAGAAAGCTACAAAGCAGTATACAATTGAGTATGTTAATGTAACATTAAGCAAACAGGTTTAATTCAACTTCATGAAACAAAATAAGTTAATTCTATAGGGTGATGATTGGCCATAGCAATGTATGTCACAAATTACATGATCATATATATAATATTATATATATATATATATATAGATATATATATATATATATTATATATATATATAATATATTATAATATATATGACGAACCATCTAAACTCTTCCTCCAACTGTGATTCAACTTGGTATTAAGATTATGTGATAGGGGAGACCTGTGCAGGGGAGGGTGTGTCACGTCTCCCTCTCTCGGAGTGGTCAGGAGGCGGGTCTTGGGGAGGTCGAACGACGAATAAAAATGATTGCTGTTCCTTATTTTAGTTGTGGGAAGTCTGGGCAACCCGTGAGTAATTGTGAGGGAACAGCAAAGCATAACTTAAACCTGAGCTGCACCAGATAGCAGAGGCTGCGGGACGCTACAAGCAGCAGCCCCTTATGTTTGTTATTGTGTTTTATTTTCCTTTTTCCTTTCACTTCTGTTTTGAATATTCTTTTCAGCACCTGTGTGTGCACAATAAACAGCCAGACACAAGAACATTACCATTGTTGGTATTTTGCAGCAAGCTGCCATGGACAGAACCTTACCATTGTTGATATTTTTGTCCACAGTACAACTGTGCCCCCTTGTTTATTAAATAAAAAAATAGACATCGGTAAGGTGGTCTCAAAAAAACTTTCTGTCTCCCCTGTGTTAAGTGAAAACTGCACTCTCCCACATATTAATTAGCATGCTATTGTGAATATTAAATGCTGAAGATTTATGGAGGTGTATTTCTGTCCGTACATTTGTACATCTGTTTGAAATACCTATATTTTTTGCTGGAAAAAATATTCAAGTTTGATGAGGCAGTAAGTTATTGGGAGTATCAACGTGTGGATAAATGGAGGTGTCTCTCTGCCTGTATGTCACACTTACATTTTTACCTGTATCTTGAGTACACAAGTTTTTGTAAAAAAAATAACTTATCAAATTACATCTAAATCTACCACGTATCCGAACTATTCATTGCCATTTTTAAATCTATACTATTCTGTACATACTGTTGATATACATCATGGTCATCAACTTTTTCAATCTGATAGCTCTAATTTTGATTGCATCCACAACAGGAGATATATGTTACTGACTGTGTCAGAGAGAATGATTCCTGGTGAAAAATCTCTCTCCCTACCTGTGAGGGCACTGTGCAAAGGGAACAGAGTGCCCTGGACTGGGTGGCCAGACAATTCATTCCCAGGATTAGGCAGAAGTTGGCCATCTAGAAAGGGGGCGGGGCTACGACACACTAAATCATCGACCCAGAAGGGAAACCATGTGGCAGCCACGGATTGGAGGAGAGGTTGGAATCATTAACTAAGAGGTCATGATTTACACTATATAAGGGGACGTAGCGAGGTGATCTGTTCCTTTGTTATGGTTAACGCTGAACCAGAAGGAGAACCGTATTGCATATTGTGAGTGTTTTGTTTGTTTTGTCGTGTCTAATTATACTTGTTTGTTGTTATTAGATGGCTAACACTATCCAGAGCTGTCGCTACAGGCCAGCACAAACCCAGACAACACTGCACTTGTTTAACGATAAATTGTATTTGCACCACGAGCACTACAGTACTCACTTTGGACAGATGACCGTGTTTGTGTATTGTGTGTGCATTAAGTACCGTGTTTATTGTTTCGGGACTGAACAGCTGGGTTATACTGTGTAGTACATAGCCTTGTGTACTACCATTCATTATTATTTACTGTTGTCAAATGACTTTGGAGTATAAATAAAACCCCATTGCACCTGAATTATTGTTGTCTGTCTGTTATTAACAATATGTAACACAATTTTTGTTCCTGGGTAGTAAGTGTTATTTCCTAATTGCTTATGCCTCAAAAGTATAGAAAATGGCTATTATTCCCCACAAACTTTGCTTTTGTGACCAGGACAGTGATATTTCAAAATATCACTATTTCCAATGGGAAAATGGGCAAATGTGTGTCTTTTCGTTCACATAAAGTCAGAAAAAAACAACATATGAATCCAAATTAACATGTATTTATACTAAAGTAATACAAAGATGACTACAAAAGATTTAGAAGTGAGTAGCTTTTCGAGATTTACAATTATACTGTATTTACAGTCCTGGTCACAAAAGCAAAGTTTGTGGGGAATAATAGCTATGTTCTATACTTTTGAGGCATAAGCAATTAGGAAATAACACTTACTACCCAGGAACAAAAAAAAAAAAAAAATTTTGTTACGCAGTGTAATCACTGCATCACTCCTGCGCCTGCACGCTGCAAACCACATTACCACACTGACATACTTGTTTTACTTTGGGCGCAAATTAAATGATTGTAATGTAATGTTATTTTAGGTGTTTTAACAGCAGTTATACATAGCAGTGCTAATAAAATATAATTCTTGAAGTTCACACAGAATAGTTTTGTGATCATGCAGAAGTTTTGAAGACTTTGGTGCTTCTACTTCTGCCTGTTTCTATGCCTCTAGCAGTTGGATTAAGTCCATTAGAAATAGTAATGCAAATCCCAAATCCAATTAAAAGGCAGTTATTGGCAATGCTGGCACTTATGTGCTGTTTTTATATGAGATTACCATTTTAACAGAAAATTCAAACGTTGTCTGCTTTGAGAAAGTTCCAAGCACCATGTGCCAGGTTTTGTTTGTTTTTGTTTGTGGGACTTGGTGATGGTGGTGGTGGTGGTGGCGGCACATATTGTCTCCCTGGGTTGAAGTGGTGTCAGCACTTGTTTCATCTTTGGATGAGAAGCTTGCTGTGGTCACTAGAGTGATATTTGCCTTCCTAACCAAAAAGGCTTTACCTATCCTCGAAGCAGATGGCCAGCTTACCAGAGTATTAATTATAGACCAATAATAACAGTAAATCAGTGTCAGCAGGTAGTGCAGCACAATTGGGTTGGTTTATAACAGCAAAAGATATATCTAATATCTAATCTTTCAACTATAAAATTTGAAGGTGATATAAATTAAATATACAGGGTAATTTTCTTCATTTTTCTAGCATGTTATAATTGTTGTTTTTGTGGTGCTGTTTGAGTATTCCTGATTGTTGTCATCGAGGAATTTGACTGAGCTGCTGACATGTAGACCCTGATTCAACTCAATAATGCTGGCTTGTTAGCACCGACGTAGTCTACTGACAGATGGGACTAGGTCCCAGTTATTCATAGGCAGGACAGGATTGTCAGGTTTTGCAAAGCTGAAAGCAAATGTGCCATCTGCAGGACCACCAACACAAGGGCTATCAACACTTGATAAGATTTTTGTTTTATAAATCATATTCAGACAAAACAAAAAAAAAATCAGCACTCGCAGCCATATGAAAACATGTTCCATACCTTTAGGTGCAGCTCTTTCAGCAGTAGCAGAAACATTTGTACCTGTACAACCCTTTGATGTTTCAGACAGATTCAGGTCTGTGCCGGAGCAAGCAGGCAGCAGGAGTGTGCACAACAACCAGACACAGGTGGGAGGAGAGTGTGTAAAATTACCTTGCAGGCTTTGGATGGCACTGATGTAAATATTAAACAATTTGATTAAAAAAAATAATAAAATAAAATAATTTTGTTGATTTTTGGGGGGAGGGGTTCAGTTGCCCCACCACCTGCACACCCTGTGTGGCCCCTATGGAGAAATACAAAGCTGTGAATGGTATGGAAATGCTTGTATTCCTGTTGAACCATCTGGAAGGCCTGCAGAGACCCATGCTTCACTGCATTTAATTAGGAGAGGTACGCTGGGGAGACAGCATAAATTCTTCCACTATATAATGTGAATGGGTTAGTGTTCACAAGCAAGTGGACAGGAAGGTGTTGCAATATTGTAGGTTGAAGTTGAATAATAGATGTTAAGGGTGGCCACCTAATGAGCCTGCCCTGAATGAAGAAAAAAATCTAACAGTGCGAGAAGAGTTGTTCAATTTTATTATATCTTGCCCCTTTATCAGAAACTGTAAATGGTGTCAACCTACAGATCAATTAGTAATTAGGTTTACTGTGTTCTTTATTAACCTTGTGAAGGTGACTTTTAGTAGCTCTGCTGTTTCATGATTTTAAATAGTTCATTTTAATAATACCACAAAATCCTTTGCTTGAAGATATCCTTACTTCAGGATAGCTGGTATGGTGTTTATGCTGCCTTGGACCGAGATTAAGATATATTGAACTCAATTACAGATATCTTAAACCCAACTTTGGATTTCTCTGATTCTATTAAAGATAGCTTGAAATATTTTGACAAGTAACCAGGATCGGAATGAACAGATGCAGTCATTTTATGTGCCTCCTTTAAGATAAGTGGAAATTAGATGTAGATGTATTAAATGGTATTTAATATACCTCTGATTCTATTTTTGTTGATATCAAATATTGATACACTACAGGCCTAAAGTTTGGGATCAACAACTGATTTGCAGAATGACTGGGTATCACTGAATAGGGAAAATGCAATTAAATGAGCAATGAAAGGAGTTTGACTGAGGATAGGGGGCTTGTTACCTCATAACCTCATTCTGCCCACTCACTCAATAAATATCTTCATTTCCCTGAACAAATACTCCTACTCCTCTATAAAAAAATATGCTAAATATTTTATGTTTTTCAATTTAAAATATGCAAATTATTTTAAAGAGCAAGCCATTTCGCAAGGGCTATGGTACCCCAAATATGATCCATTTACTACCAATGCTGAATAACTGGGTGGAGCATTTGTTCTCTATTTTACCCCAAATAAATGAGTTTCCATAATTGTGACTGCCACAACTGGTACAATATTCTGTGTAGTGTTGTCCTTGGCAGGTATTAGCCAAAAAAAAAAAAAAAAAAATTATAAAAAGAAGAGAAAATGGCATGCCCAGTAATTCCACTTTGGTAGTAAGTGCATGGTTCTGGGATGCCGCTCCACATGAGGGGTAGTTTGCTCATTAAATGTTGTATATTTATGGTTATCTACAAGGATACCAAGATATTTAGTGAAATTGTCAGGCAACATCATCAGTTGCAATTCTTTCCCTTGAAAAAGGAGAACATTTATGGATACCATTCTAGCTGCGAGACAGCTTGGACATTTAAATGTTTTACATGTTTTATTGAGGAGGTGATAATCTATTCAGGGATATCAACATATTTCAATAGTGAGAGGTCTGAGTGAGGAAAAATGGGCAACAAATCCACCTGCAAATCATTTGTTGCTTTCAAACACTTGGCCTGTAGTTTACATGGGACATTGGACATTATATACAGGACAAAATACACATCATTTGGAAATCTAGAATGTTAGGAATGAGGTCCATGAAAAGTGAAAAATGCCCTGTCAGCAGTTTGCAAGATACTTACATGCTCATTAAGTTTTGAGGATTAACCCTTATTTTCTCCACTGCTGCTATTTTGAGCTATAGACCTACTAGAAAACATGGCAATATCATGTTTGCTACAAGAAGAATGAGAATGTTAGGTCAAAATCAACATTAAATAGTGAGACTATTCCACATTTAAACGTCAGTTTTACACATGAAATCATGATAACAAGCTGTTAATGCACACAGAAAACAGCATGTGATTCATGTGTAATATTTGTATGTTGTACTTCATATGATTATAGAGTCTGTTCTTAACATTTCTTTCAAAGGTAGTCTTCTCCAATACCACTACCATAGTGTCATTGATGAATTTTTTTTATTATTTATTTATTTTTGCTAACTATATACACTAGGCTACCTGCGGGGAAAAAAAAATATTTAAGGAAACTATTTATTACTCGTATTTGTAATAATCTAACATTTTCCAGATTTTTTTTTTTTTTTTTTTTTTTTTTATCTGGTGTTTGTAATCACTGCTTGGCATTTGCACAATACGACAATATGCATCCTTGACAACCTATTAGGAATTAATATGTAACAAGATACAAGTGTATGTTATTTACTTTCTGTTGGTAAAATGACTTATTAATAACAGTAGGGTACTTTTCCTAAAGTGGGGTGTGATGCAAAAAAGTTTAAGGAACCCTGCTCAGTCTCTACAAGCATGCAGTTTCTTGAATATACATCTTTATTTGCTATAAATGTTGCAACTTCAACAACGATATCAGGAAAAACAACAATATATTTTTTTTTTCTAGTTTTTTTTTTTTTTTTTTTTTACTTATTACTCCTAATCTACAGATAGAAATTTTTGCAAATCATCAACATATCTGTATTCCACCTGCATTTAAATCCACCGTAACATCATAGAATGGTTTCTTTTTACAATGCAGAAGTATCTCTTTTTCTTTTTAGACTTCATTGAATTTAGGAGTATGCTTTTACTCAAAAATAATCCCTTGGTGTTTTAAATGTACTGGAAGCTGTGAAGATATGTAAATCTCAAGATCTGATGCATGTCACCTTTAACTACACCCACTTGTATGTGTTATTGGGGTCCAACAGTGCTTAGTGCAATGTTTTCATTTGAACACATGGACTTTGTGGCACTGCTGTAACTCGGGTGCTAACTTTCTTCGGTAAACATGTTCTAAATAGGGAATTGGTTAATTCATGTTGTCTTAAAAGGGGTTTAATGTAACATCTCCTAAGATACTCTGCCTGTGCGTGCTTAGGCAGCTTTGCAGCTTGCATAATTTCTGCCCGACATGGGAATTCAATTTGTACTGTACATTTAATTTCTTTGCAGATTTAGATTTATTTCATGTTCACTGCTTTTAATTAACTCTGGCACAGCTACTGGAGAGGAGATAAAACTTGCCGCTCTCCTCATGCAATGAGTTACACCAGCAATCATTTACCACTTAGATGGTGGTGCAGGAGCTATCAGTTTCCATGGCAACAACAGCCTTGGTGATTGATTCCTTGCCAGTGTGGCATCACCACAGGGAGTGCAGCCTGTGATTTTTGTATGCTTGCTACATCTATCTAATTAAAATAGGATTACAAAGTCATTGCAGTATATGTTCAAACAAATGCACTCCTAAAAATCCATTTCAGTAAATGTCAACACTATTAAATACACAGCTCTTTTTTTCACAGTAATTTACTTTTTCTATGGCATTCAAAAGCAAAAAACAATCTTTGTTTAAAAATAAAAACAGGATTAGCCTTTTTGTTTTACAGTATGTTAGTTTCTTGTGCAAGGCAGTAGAAGCTAGGGAGAAGTTTAAGTACACATTTTCAGCAACTGTTTCATTTCAAATGTATTTATTTATTGAAAACAACTGTATTTTTCTAATGTGTTTATTATACATTTTGTAAGTAATTTTCCCTCCTTTGTCTGTAAAATATCAATGAAAGAAGAGGTTGAGAGTGGATGGAAAGAACAGAGATCATGGTCTATTACAGAGGTGGCCAAACTGTGGCTCCCAGGTAGTTCAAGTGCGGCTTCCGGTGAAAAGCTGAGTGACGCACACTTTGTGGCTCGAATGAATAATAAACAAAAATGAAAAAAAATATAAAAAAAGTAAAAAATAAACACAAAACATATATTATTTCTATATTCATTTATGTTTATTATTCTTTCTTCTCTCTCTTGTTTCTTTGAGCCTGCATGTTCACTTGATTACTATCAACACCGGTCGCTGGCCATGCGTATTTAAGTCACCTCGGTGAAAGACGGACGTGCAGTTGAAATTCAATTTCATAATTTTGAATGAAGTGCTTGTTCGTGGAGACAATTGCATTGAGAAAATCATCCACGAGTAATAAACAAAAGTATGAGGCTTTAAGCCAGAATGGGAGTAAGAGTTTGCTTTCACTGAATACAGTGGTAAACCTCTGTGTGTCATCGGCAACAAATCGCCTGTACACTGTAGTCTGTATAAGGCGTGCAACCTCAAACACCATTATGAGACCAATCACAACACATTTTCATCTGAATAGCCTCGTCTTCAAAGGCTTGTCTAATCAATCAGCAGATGCTCCTTTTGGCGTTCAGTAAAGAAGGCGATGTAATGACTCAAGCAAGTTTTACAGGGCTCTTCGTTTTCAGTTTTTATTTTTGGTCAAGTTATGTCCCCTTAAAGTTAGCTGCCTTTCTTTACATTATCAATTAAACAGAATCACAGTTTCAATCAAGTTACCAGAGAAAAAAACTAATGTTAACTTGTGTCATAGTCAACACTTTTCCAAGAGTTTAATTGAACAGAGTTGGCTCCAAAAAATTGTGATCCCAAAAAAAAACTTCAAAAAATGAAGAGCCCTAGGTATGGGATATCGCTCGTGCCAAATTTTATCAAACTGGAGCACTGCTGTTAGTCTAGAGAATTCATGTTTAAATGTTATATTGCAGGTCTAAAATTAATATTATATTTACATATTTTATGTCTCATCATGAGCAGATACTGTAATCCCTTTCAAAATAAATACAGTTCATTTGTCATCCACAAAGCTCTCAAAAGTATTTAATACACACAGCAGTCATACAAAAAATGACTTTTTTTAAAATCAAGCATTCAGATCTTCAAAGGAAGAGCCTGTCAAAAGAATCCTTATAAAATGTATCTTTTTATGTAGTGTTTCTGGTGAAATCAGGGCAGTTACTGTGTTTTGTTTCATAATAACTATTTTACTTAAAGCGCTACATACAGTATAAACAGAAATAATGGAAACACACTACAGTACATTATAAATTACAAAGGAACTATAAGGCTCAGCAATGTTCTCCATTTTTCTTGTGTATTTTGCTGTCATGAAGAGATAGCAACTACTGCACTGCACAGAGTACGTACACTAATCTGTTATAATGTTTGAGAGAATTAAAAAACTGTTTAATGGTAGTAATTACAATGTCTTGCTCACAAACATTTTGGGGTAGCTGTACCGAAGTGTTGCGTCTGTCGCAATTGTTGCAAACCACACGCAAACGGAAGTGTAGCGTGAAATGTACTAAACAAACTCAACGCTGTTAGCATCATTTTAACAAATGCTTTGCAGCCGCAGTTCTTATTTGCATTTTAGCCTTAAATTAATATGTAATTCTGGACGTTCCTGCAAAAAATCGCAAAAACATGGTGGAGATGAGAATGCAAATGAGGGACCCTCAATATTGTAATGAGATGTACTAAAGCTGGGGGCAATTGTGACACCTACAATTGCATCAATTTGTTAAGAACTTTTGACAGCATGTTTTAAACAGTTGCAATTGTTGCTGGCATTTCCCAGTCTGCTTTTTCTCGTTTGTTGCCAGTTGTACTCAATACATTTTTAAGACAAACACCCAAATACCTAATTTTCACTAAAGTCATGGTGTACTTAAAAGCCTTGAAAACAAGTTTCAATGACATTTCTGGTTTTCCAAGTGTGTTGGGAGCAATAGACTGCATACATGTGCCACTAACCCCTCCAGTTCATGCTAAGCATTTGTATAGGACCATGAGCCATTGCGTGTTAATTGTCTAGGCTGCTAAGAAGACGTTAAAAAATAATAACAATTAAAATAAAATAAAAAAAAAACCTGAAATCATTTAGTTTCAATTTAAAACAATCTTTTATTTGCATTGTACACCAATGTGTACAATGAAGCAGCATGATTTATTTTGTGTTACCAGCTACATCTTCATTTGATTTTACTACTGTACTGTATAGTGATTAGGCCTACTGTACAGATTTATATTTTTACATAAAGTGATGTGTAATGTACCCAAAACACATGAATGTTATTTCAGCACAATGATTTATATTTAAACTACATTGAGAATTGTAAATGTATGTGTGTGCGGTTTTATTGTATCGTTTTTAAAGCGACAAACAAGTCCGGTTTATCAAGGGGTGACTATATGATTATGAAAAGCTTTTGGGGGAGGGGGGGAGGGGAGGGGTGGAGTTGGGGCTTTTGGCCATATGAAAATTTTGGTTTGCGGTTCATAGGGTCAGGAGGTATATATAGATATAGATAGATAGATAGATAGATAGATAGATAGATAGATAGATAGATAGATTCTTACCACAAAAGCTTTCATCAAAACAAACTATTGCCTGTGTAGAATTGTACAGTAAGATGGCATAACCATACATAAAAAGCATATATGTACACCCGCACACATACAAAGATAAATGTGCAAACAGTATAGACATATAGATGAAAGCAGAATGACTTGGTATCAGAATAGTTGATATAAATAAAACCAAAACATCTAAATTCAGCTATTTTGAAGTTACAGTAACTGAATATGAACCTTCTCATTGAAGCAGCCAAAGATAAATATATCTGGGATAGGAGATAAACCATTAATAAATTTTCAATTTGGTGATATTTTACTCGGAATTATTTGGAAAGAGATCTCAGAATAAACTCTGTAGGTCAAAGTGGCAAAGTGCCCCGCCCCTGGGCTATTTATTTGTGTTGTATGTTACATGTAGAGTGTATTTAGGCACGAGGATCGCACAGCACTTCATGTGCAGGTAAAATGTAATTATATTTGAGCACAGGGAATTGCACTTTTGTTAATTCACGTGCAGTTGAACCGAGACTCCAATTGAATAATTGATTAGCAATCGAGTCTTGGTACAGCTGCATAAAGGCAGCATGTTTTCACTTGCTCAGGGTTGTGTGTTCGGTGAGTGGAGAACGGGATTGGAGTCGGAGGTAATAATCATAGTAATAGTTAAAATAATAGCAGCTCACCGTGTTTGTCTGTGTAGTTTGTTTTTGTTTGTCTTTACAACCTTTTATTTTCTGTCTGTTTCATTATTAAATGCTGAGCGCAAACAGTCGCTCAACTTCACCAAACTCCACCTCTCTGCTGTTTATTTGTTGGTTCCTGGTTCTGGTCTGACGTCACCCACTACAGAAGTCTTTGTGAAGGTTAATTTTTTTTTTCAAATAAATTAACAGTGATTTGTTTAAAGCCATGTTTCTGGTTGAATAAGACCTCGGAAACTAATGGTCAGACAGACCTGCAATTGTTCTTTGTTCTTTCTATGGACCCACTCAACACAACCAGTTTAGTGATTCAAAAATTGCACCCAGTGTGATGATTTCATACAGATGTCCAAATAGTGCATTTCAATCATCAGTTTGATATTGTTTAAGAAGGTTTTTGAGTAATCTGATTTGTTAGGGACCTTCATAAATAGTATCATGTTCAATGAAGCCGTTTAGTCCTCTGTTTGAAGATCCAACTTGGCAATTACACACCCTTGGGAAGGAGTAAATGTGCTTGCCAATAACCATCAAATCCAATGGTTTTGATACTTATTTAATGATTAATGAATGATAAAATGAATGGCCCAACATTCGAGATATCTATCAAACAATTCCTTACAATCTGTCTTTTAGAGATATTGAAGATGAACATTTTTTTTTTAACAAATATGTTTTCCTTTGTTACAGCATGGTGACCAAAGGATGTTCAAAATAAACGGTAAAACTGCATGTATAGTAATAGGTAGGTGTGTATATTGTGTTTTGCTTGAAGCTGATGAAGGACTACATTCACTACCCTTGGGAGGGCGGATGAACTCAGAAAGGCAGGCCAGGGGTGAAGGTAGTAATAGATTTAAGAGTACAATGAGAAAATCTATCTGTCATTTGGTTTCTTTGGTTGTCATTATATTGATTATTGTTACAGTGAAAAATAGAGACAGAGGGGTAGATGTAAGTGTTGGTACAATGCAAATAATTGCAGATGCAAAATTCAAAATGCAAAAGGCAATTATTTTGCACTGTGTCCTATGTAAGCTTAAGAGCAATGCAAATTAATCAACAAGCACAAATAATGGTCCGCAATTATGATGAGGGTCTCAATGAGCGTATCGGTCTATTTAGCAACCACACTTGCACAGTTAGAAGTACAGAGAGCAGTAGGCGCTATATGACATTTGTGGAGCACAAATACAAATTTAAAAAAGATATGCCAGAGAAAGGGCAGCAAAGTCCTCTTGGCGCACGGAAAAGAAAAGGAAAGTTTTGTGAGAGAGACCTGAGAGTCCTTACGCCTGAGGTCACTCAGCATGAAAATTAGTTGTTTGGAAAAGCCTCACCCAACATCAGTTAAGCTAATATCCTTAGGCAATTATGTGTATTTTTTAGCATGACATTCAGAAATTTGCTTAGCACTGGATTGGGTTATCCCGCCAGACATTCCAACTGTGGTGTGAAAGGAACCAGATGCTAAGTAGTGCAGAGAACACAACACTTTCACATGTGCAGGGATAGCAGTCCCTAGATTGATCCTGGGGTCTAGCTCCTCCCTCAGTTCAGCTATTATGTATAGGATGACCTGAAAAGTGACATAATAATGCTTTAGCACTGCATCCTCCGGCATCCCAAACAGTGACCCTGGGATTGAATATGCAGGATCGTCTTCATCTTGCTCTTCTCCTCCGAATGTGTTCCTGCCTCTCCTCAACAAGCGCCAAGTGTCTCCGCATCAGGAACTGTATCGCAGCAGCCATCCTATCTGACATTACAATTTTTCCTTTCCAGCCCGATGTCGGACCCTGTCCAACATCATCAAAAAGACGTCAAGCGCAGGTCTCTAGTCATTTTTTCTCTTGAAAAAGTCAAGAAAAGCTTTCAATGACCAATAGAAACCATAAAAAAGGAGGCAGATCTGAGGAATACGCATAGTCCCTTCATCACAGACATAACAGACATAAACAAACAAGATTGCTGCTTCCACATCCAGCACTCAAAGAATATCGTGGAAATTTGCCAAGCTTCTTTTTTTTTTTTTTTGCCAACCGGTAAAATCAGACTTTACGACTGTAAATGCGATTTACGGCAGGACTATGGGTGTGTACCTTTACATCACCCCCAGAATCCCCATCTATAGCATTCAGTTTGTTTATAGAGAATACGACCAAGATTCATGTGAAAGAGACTATTGCTGCCAATGTCAGTGTGTATGGAATTAATTACATTTTATCTTTTTGAATGGGACTTCTTGTTGTTCCTGCCACGTTTCCAATAACTAGCTTAAAAGGAAAAAAGGTCCGAACACCAAAGTAGAAGAGGTGCAAGTTCACAGAGCTGATGCCATAAGTCAATATAGAAAAGAGAATCACACACTCAATTGCACTCCAAAAGTATATAACTAACTCATAAAAACAAAATCACCAACGTTTCAACACAGAAGTGCCTTCCTGCCTGATTTGTTACAAATTCAGAAGCATTGTGCTAGATTTTAAGTATTTCAAGCTTAAAACTGCATTACTTCAACAGTATGGGTAGGCATGTTAATTTTTGTCTCAAAAAAAATAAAAACATTATTATTATTATTATTATTAGACTGATGACTTTGCACAACCAGGATGTGAAACTGATCTGGATACACTCTGTAGCATCAACTTGGGTCATAATGTCATTCTGTGTGTGAAAGCAAGAGAACTGGAATACACAGAGGGGTGAATCTTAAACCATTCTCTGTGTCTTCTTGGTTTCTGGTCACCAACTCCCTCACTAACAAAAAAATGCTTTTAAAAAGAGTCCTCAACTAAATACAAAAACAACCAATGAAAAACACTTCACGTGCACTCAGGCACGGCCCAAAATAACCAAACTATCCAATCACAGGGGTAAAGAGAACATATTAAAAGTATGAGCGCGACATTGAAACACAGCTCCTGACATGAAATCCAAGGTTCCAATACACAAACCAGTCTTTGAACTGTGACAAGCTGGAGATCCAGCCTGTGACCAGCTGGGACAGACTTACCATTTTCAGACACTCTAATACGATAGAAATATTCTAGTGTTTGCCTTGGTGTGGAAGTCCGCTGCATGAGACGTCTAAAATCCTAAAATACTTGTAATCAAATCTCTATCTTAGCCCCAATTGATCACAGGAAAAAGAGTTGGATGGACATCTGAAGTCAACATAAATTGAAGTATAAATTGAAGAGTTTGCGATGGAATATCCCAGACATAGCAAGACGAAGAGTGCACATATTGGTGGAGGAATTGCTATTTCAGTAGAATATCTAAATAGTTAATGAACCTAGTTCTTTACAAAGACATTTCTTTCGTACCCTGATGTGCAGATGAAACGTGAGGAAGGCAGACCCCGGAACCTGGACCTGTCCTTGGCAGCGGGAGAGCTTCGAGCGCTTGTATTGTTGAAGACATGGAACAGCTGGAGGAGGCAACGCAAGTCCGTTAAGTATTTAATCAGTAGTGTTCTAGTACTTTTATGAACTCGAAAATAAGCAGACCTTAAAGTAAAATGAATGTTTTAAGTGGAATGTAAGAAAAGTATTATTGCTTTCAATTCACACTTTGAGTTAATGAACACTATGGTATTTGCTTGTATGTGATTTATACAAATGGATATGGGCTTTATAAGGCAATTTCTCAATTCTGCATTAGAAGCTAGAATCAAAATTTAGCTGTCTTGATAATAGATCATTCTGGATAGGTTGTCTGGATGCAAAGAGCGTCTATTTCTTAATAGTTAGAATTGCCTTCTAAACCAAAATATATAAATGAGACTGATTTAACGAGGCTTTGATTATCAGAAGTGAATATTTGTCTTACTAAGTATACCCCTGTTAAGACTAAACCTCATCTTGAAAAGCTGTCGGGACTGCAGTTGTAGCCTTAAAGGAATCTCCCATAGATTGCGTTGAATCACTAATCGCTAATCAACCAGCGGGAGTGAGGTATTGTTGTTTGAACTTTCTTTTCTGTACTGTTTAATTTAGTTAATTCTTCCTTTCTGTATTATTTTAGTTTAGTTGTTGCACCTTTGTTTTTTTCTTTATTAGTTTTATTTTAGTAAAACTGTTTCTTAGTACTGACTAGAAACGCTGTCTAGTCTAATTATTCCGATAAAGGCTGGGTTCTACATGACTTGAATTCTAAACAAGATATTTTATAATTACAATTTAAACTAGTCCAAATACAAATACACCTTGCACACTACAACTGTAATCTATATAAAATAAACTATTTTTCTCCTGGTGAATGCTCCTAAGTAATTCCTGAGAAATATATTCCCTAGTTGATTTATGACCCATGATGTGTGATTAAAAATGTCAAGAGTCTGCAGTATGTTTAATAACACTGTGTACTGCACAATTTGTAATAACACAATTTTTGTTCCTGGGTAGTAAGTGTTATTTCCTAATTGCTTATGCCTCAAAAGTATAGAAAATGGCTATTATTCCCCACGACCTTTGCTTTTGTGACCAGGACAGTGATATTTTGAAATTTACCTATTTCCAATGAGAAAACGGGTGTCTTTTCGTTCACATAAAGCCAGAAAAAAACAACATATGAATCCAAATTAACATGTATTTATACTAAAGTAATACAAAAATGACTACAAAAGATTTAGAAGTGAGTAGTTTTTCGAGATTTAAGATTATACTGTAAATCACTTTCACGAATCAGCCCCCAAATGTAGTCTCCCATCATGTTCTCGTTATACTGTCCTTGGTAGCGGCGTTCAAAGTCCAGCATATCCTGGTGGAAGCGCTCGCCTTGCTCCTCCGAGTACACTCCCATGTTCTCTGTATCTTCTTTATCTGTGGTCCAACGGAGACACCGGCTTTGACCTTTGCCTCAGACAGCTTAGGGAAGAAGTCTTGAAGGTACTTGAAGGCCGCCGACTCCTTATCTAGAGCTCTGACAAGTTGTTTCATAAGGCCCAATTTGATGTGCAGTGGTGGCATCAGCACCTTCCGGGGGTCCTCCAGTGGCTCCCACTTGACGTTGTTCCTCCCCACAGAGAACTCGGTCCGCTGTGGCCAGTCCCGCCTGTGGTAGTGCGCATTGGTGTCCCTGCTGTCCCAAAGGCAAAGATAGCAGGGAAACTTGGTAAAACTGCCTTGGAGACCCATCAGGAATGCCACCATTTTGAAGTCTCCTATAACCTCCCAGCCATACTCATCATACTTCAAGGCGTCCAGCAAGGTCTTGATGCTGTTGTAATCCTCTTTGAGGTGCACCGAATGAGCCAGGGGAAGAGACGGGTACTTGTTACCATTATGGAGCAGCACGGCTTTGAGGCTCCTGGATGAGCTGTCAATGAAGAGGCGCCACTCATTCTGGTTACAGGCGATTCCGATTGCCTTGAACAGACTGGTCACATTGTGGCAGAAGCAGAGCCCATCTTGATGGGTGAAGAAGCTGGAAAAAGGTTGATGACACTTCTTCTGATCTGCGACTTGCACACTTTCATCCAACAAGTTCCACTGCTTGAGCCTAGACGTCAAAAGCTCGGCATTGGACTTGGTGAGACCAAGATCTCTAATCAAGTCATTGAGGTCTTTTTGGTTGGGGTAGTATGGGTTTCTCTCCTCAGCTCCACCTCTGAAATTGTCATCTGGATCTACAACGTCTTCCTCGCTCTCTGACTTGCTGCTCTCTTCTAAAGACGGCTGCTCTCTCTCCGGAGGAGTGGGTACGGGGAGCTCATGGCAGTGTGGCACCGGGGCGATGGATGAAGGAAGGTCCGGATACGTGATAGCAGGTGCATTCTTGCCAGTCCAACGTTTGGAAGGGTCCACCATGCAGAAGTAGCAGTTGCTTGAGTGGTCAGTGGGTTCCCGCCAAATTCTTGGGATAGCGAACTTCATGGCTCTCTTTTCCCCTCTGTACCATCCTACAAAAATAAATTTATTTCACTCATGACTAATGTGTAAGAGATTCTCGCAACATTTTTCATATATGATATATTTTTCAATAACATTGAAAACTGTAAAACATTTTAAAATTAAAAACTTTTACAATTTCAAAAATTTTAACAAATTTTATAACATAAAATTCCGAGCAACAATTGTCCATCTTACCTTCCAGAGTTTTTTTGCAGTGCTCGCAGGTGAAATGAGGTGCCCAGGGTTTGTCTTGATCCCCGACAGGCATGCCGAAATATGCCTTGTAGGCCTCACACATCTTGGCAGATGCTTCCACTGAGTACTTTTTCGCTCTTGTCTTGATAAATTGGCCGCAGACAAAGCAAAATGCGTCTGCCGGATGCTTGCAGCCTCTTGATGCCATCTCAGAAAAATGCAGATATGTATCCACTTAGGCAGCTGGAACTTAACTGAACTGGTGGGCTTAAGGCCCCTGTATTTATACTACTATTTATATTACTGGAAAGTTCTAGAAAGTTATAGAAGTTACTCCAAGTTTACTCAGCACTGAGTCTATCTGGAATGTTCTGGAAAATAGGTAAATTTCAAAATATCACTGTCCTGGTCACAAAAGCAAAGTTTGTGGGGAATAATAGCCATTTTCTATACTTTTGAGGCATAAGCAATTAGGAAATAACACTTACTACCCAGGAACCAAAAAAATAATAATTTGTTACACGGTGTAATGTAATTATGATATGGACAACACAGGATACAGAAAAAATGTATAACAAGACATTTCTTGTAAACACTGCATGCTGTTGTGTAATACTTCAATAAATCTGTAGTGGTCAGTTCTGGAGTTTTATGATATTTTGATTGGCACAGGAACTGTTTTTTATTGTTTGTAATCTGGTTTCTCCACCCATTGTAAAGACTGCTGTTTACTGAAAATCCAAAGCAGGAGATGCTTACACTGTGTCTTTCTGTAATGTACCTGCTCCTTTAATAAAAAAAATAAATAAATAAAGACCTTTGTCTATAACAAGCTCTATGTAGTAGCTTTCTCTGACACCAAGGGCCCATATCAAGAAATAACTTTACTAATAAACCCCTTTCATCTTTTGAAAAGGGTTTTATAAATATTAAAGGGCCCTCTAAATAATAAATAATAATAAAAAAAAACAATACATCTAAATTAATATGGAAAAAAGCAAAACAAAACAAAAAATATTACAATGCCAATCGGTCACACAGCAAGCTGTTCATTCCCAGTTTCCTAGCTCTCCTCTAAGGAATAGAGCCTGGAATTCAACTGATCCTGCAGGTCAGCAGAATATAAAACAGACTTGAGTGTATTCATGGCAGGCAGGCAGGCAGGCAAAAGGGAAAAATCTGCCCATTAGAACTACCTATTACTGTGAGAAATTACAGCCATGGTTACAGCTCTGCTCCAAATGTGTCTGCAAGGGAGGCTTCTTTATGGCGTGCTAGCACCCAGCTGAGGCCACGTGCAATGAACATGCTAATTGGTATGCAGCTGAGCCCACAGGGTTGTAGACACTCACACAGCCGCAATAATGCCTCGCTGTAGTAAATGTTTTGCTGCAGAACTTGCCATCGGAGAGCAGTGAGGTAATAGTGGAAAGGTAGAGATGACAGTAGCTCATGTGGTAAAAATTGAAAGAACTGAAAATGAGGGGGATTATTACAAGAAAACAATTCTGAAAAGAAACATGGACAGGCCCCTCTCTACTAGTTTTTCCCACCCCCTTTCCAAGAGGAGATGCATTCATGGCTTCCTTGTCAGTTTCATTTTATTAATAATAACCCATTTCTGATCATTTAATAAACCTTCCAACGTTTCAGTATGTTTAACGTACCTTTGTCAAGGGAAAGTGTGTTTGAAAACAAACAGGGGAGGTACTTACTTTTGATGCCATGGTAACTACAGTCACTTCTAATGACTTTTAATGTGTTTGTAATGCCATTTGTGACATAGTTAATGGTGTAGTGATCTACTTCTCATTTATATTTCAACTTTCAGGCATCTTGGTATTGAATCTAATTATTAATTTACATTCCTTTATTTTTCTGTATTGTATTTATTTTTTATTTTTTAGTATTGTACACATGTTGTGGTGTTGATTTGAATGCTCCGTAAATGTTCTACAAAGCGATCTGCTAAACGCCTTTTTGTTTCCCCAATGTACAGTTTGTTGCATTTCTTGCAGATAATGCAGTATACTATTCCTTTAGAGGTGTATGTGAAAGGTTCATGGATGCTGAATGATGATTTAGTGGTCTGATCTCAGTTTGGGTGTTAATGTATTTAGTACATCGTGGTATATTGCATTGAAATGTGCCTTTTAAAAGTTCCCCAGAGTGACGCATCTCACTGTGGACAACATATTACCTTCGATTCTTGTCTCTTCTATAGGATATCAGTGCAGGAGTCTTGAGAATAGGTGCTGTAGATGGGTCTTTCTGTACACTTAAGTTAATTTGCACAATGGTTTTTAATCATTTAAACTTTTTGTGTACATCCCAGAAAAAAAGATTGTATTTTTTTTTTTTTCATTTATGTATACTTAATCAAATATAATCATGGGATGGCTGAGAGAATAGTATTTCATTGTTATTGGATTGTATCTTTACAGTTACATACAGTATGTGATCAAAGGTTGCTTATTTTCACAGTTCTCATGCTGAAAGTTTCAAAAAATGGCGATTAGATCAAAATATTTCAATTTGGTATGACGGAGCAGCGACAAAATAAAATTAACTAGATTGGGAGCACAGAAAATAATTTACACAAAAGGCCCTATTTAAATAAAGTAAACAACTGGCAATGGTGTAGAATTCATTAGACCAGCAGCTAAACTGGCAACATAATATCATTAATTTATATTACATATGTTTTTGTGTCTTTAAGCTGCAGAAAATGCTGCTGATGACTTGAAGAAAGTGGAACATTCATATAAAAATGTAAATACAGAAATCTTGATGTTGGTGTTGGAGTTGTATACAGTGGCATATTTATGTTTCTAATATATTACTGTAATGTGTATACGTAATGCATAGAAAATGCAATAAAAATGCAATCAGAAAGCATGTTGTTCTCATTTCATCTCCCCTCCTTTTCCCCTTCTTATCAAGCCCTCAAGTTAACCCATTTGTTATTATTTGTATGTTTACACCTCAGGAAGGACTTCTACAGTACAAGTTGCACACCAAGCTGCTTAGCAGACAGAAAAACAAAACAACAACAACAACAAAAAAAAAAAAAACACGTTGATAGACGCTCCGCTAGTAGAAATCTTTACCTACAGTGTAGCAGCAAACAAAGCAGCATCTGGCAAAGACAAACTGGCCATAACAGACTGTTAATTAGCCAAGAAACAATGTGAAACAACTAACCATCGAAAACAACTTTTCATTGTTCTATATTTGTGCCTCAAAAAACCAGGACAGTCATCAACTGGGATAAAAGTAAGGGGAGATAGCACCAACAGAAATGAATCAGTTTAGTGTTATTACGAGGGACTTGCAATGCCTGTTGCTAAGGCTATGAGTTTGTCACAGCGGTCATGGAAATTGTGAACAAAAGTCAGTGAAATCTTGGAAATGGATGTAAAAACACATTTGGTTAGGCACTTTATTTACTTTAAAAATACAGTATGTCATGCACTGAAAATGCAAATATGCGAGTATCTGTATATTGTTTGGTTGTGTATGACCACAACATGTAGCTATGTAGGGCAGCGAATGAGATTTGTATTTTGTAGCTGAGAGTAGGGTGGGCGAACAATGCGTGATCGTTTCATCCCCTATGGGAAGGATTGTGTGTGCTGCAGAAGTTTTGAAATCAATGTAAAATTATCTCAGTAAATCATCAAATCGAAAAACATAATATACCTATATTAATAGATGTTTTTGTCCATGTGACAGGAAATGGCGTTGCGGTGACGTCAGGCCATAAGGAAGAACAGACACAGGTACTGGAGTTGCAAAGAGACGCAGCGCGCCGTTTAGTAAATACAAAAAACACTTGCTCACAGAGCAAAATAAAAAAGATTTTAAATAAAACAAATCACAAACACAAACAATAACAAAACCTAAGGTCGGGCTGGGCAAGTGCATTCACTGTTTCGTAGATTATTATTTTTTTCTCTCCTTTTTTCCCTTGTTCCGCCTCTCGAACACCCCACTCGAGTACAGAGATCTGTAGGTTTAGATACAGGTGACCATCTCCCGATTAGCAACAAATGAATCACTTAATTAATTTGGGAGAGGGCCACCTTTTCAACAAGGTTTTTTTTTAATTAATGTGGATGGGCTTCCCAACCACGCTGCAACAAATACAAAAACAAAATACAGCCCGCCGTCAAAACAATTACACGGCTCACACCGTCATTTATACAAATACAGTAAATAATAAATAAACACACACAAAATAACATGGGGGAGACGCCGTTCTAAAAATAAACAAATACAAAATAAAATCCAAACAATAATGTGGCAGACGACACCACGCTCGTCCTCAACATATAAACACACTTTAAAATAGCAGGACTTTCCTACCACCCTGCTACAGTCTACTACACGTCTGTGCTAGTATATTTAAGTATGTTTGTGTGGTTTTATGTTTAACAGAGATCTAAAGTCATTACAAACTGTAAAATACTTGTTATATTAATAGTATAATAATTTCTCAAAATATAATATAAAGCTCACAAAATATTGTTATTTTAAAAAAATATCTTTTCAAGTGGGTTTTATGATATAACGGTTTGTTTTTCAGGCAAGCGTCACAGTCACTTTTGGGACCATGTCTGCAGCACTGGCATTTTCAGTTTTTGTCTCCCTTTTTTGACCTGGCCGCGAGACTCACTTCATATTACACATACAAAATACTTTTAAATCAACGTAATACCGGTATTGGGTAACTACAGACCCGAGTGACAGGAACTCCAGCAAGTAAAACACTGAAAAATGTCATTTAAATATTTCGAGGCGGTATTTCGAAGCCATAATCACCTACCATTCGACAAAAAAATACATCTTGGTTGGTGCTGCGTGTCAGGAAGACATACCTCTGAGTTATTATCCTATCAGGTGTGGTTTTATAAGATATATGGGTTGGGTTAAGTGACGCGCATCAGTTTTTTACAAGCATCTAGTCGAAACACTCTCCTGCTGAGACAAGGGTAACAGCTGAAGGTGTGAATGTTAGAAGGCGCAAACAGTGGTACAGAGAAGCAGCATTCCTTTTTGTGTAGAATTTGATGTGTCATTATTAACAAATGGGAAGATGCATGAAATCTATACACTTGGCAGAAGTAATAACAAGAACGATACATAACTCTTGCAATGTATGACATCTTAACCACTTCAGTGCCCTTAGGACATACCTGGCATGTCCTAAAATATGTTGCTAAAGTGTCTTTAAAAAAGCTTGCCATGATTAGGATGCTTTTCTGCAATAAAAGAACCATGGGGTGGGGGCTGGAACATTTTCTGATCATTTTATTGGTTCAAAATGCATGACGAAAAGCGTAAAAAAAGTTTGGGCAGCATGATTAGAGTGCTCTGTTCTTGTTCCTGGGGTGAGACAAGAAGGAGTGGTTAAGACTGCTGTTTGTTGCTTAACTTTTAAAAAACTCTTCTGTATTATCAATACATTATATACATTTTTTCTGCAATTGACATTTATATGTGTGATATATTCCCTTTTTTTTATACTTTTGCAATTTTTTTTTTTTTTCCCCTCAGAGTTTGTTTCTTTTTTCTTTACTTTATACAGTATCTGGATTAACCACAAATTGGACTTGTTCATTTTTTATTTATTTATTTATTTATTTATTTATTTATTTATTTTACTTTCAATTGCCAAGTTTATTACACCTCACATTTGACTGAGGTGTAACAAATGTGATATATCAAGATACAAATTTAGATAACACATAAAGCTGTTTTTGAGAAATAATTTTAGGAAGCTCTTTTGAGTTGTTGTGAAAGAATTTATTGTATTTTAGTACTTTTTTTGCCAGTGTTTTACCTCAGTTTTTTTTTCTTTTTTCATTCATCCCAAAGTGTTATATATTTTTTTCATGAAATTTTTCTTTTCTTTTTTTTAACTACAAACAATATTTATTTTTGTTTGTTGCATTTCCTGCAGTAACAGAAAAAACATGCTTCCAGTTACTGCAGTTGGAAACCTTTTTTTATGTTTTTATTAGTAATCATTTATAATCTAATAGAAATCTTCCTTACCTATGTCATTTATTTGTAATTATTAGGAGGTATTGTATCGTTTTTTGTGACCTTCTCTTGTTTGTGTGTGTTTACCCTTTCGGTTTGTTCGCTGTATCTTATTGTTACAGACGTGCTTTTTGTAAATTAGAAACCTATTGAAGCATGTTTAAAGACAAATTCAACAATATATAGCTTTCAACATTGTCTTTGAAAAAACAGGCACAATCTGGAACAAAACTGAAATGATAATGCATGAATTTCTCTTTTTTTACACTTATGGCTCAATATTTTGGTCATCTTACCAGATATCCACATGGGGTTGCACCAGTGGAATGGCCAATGTGTGCTGAACAAAACTATATGCAGGTTTGCTTGGATACAGTAAAAGGCAGATATAGTAATCGTATATATATATTGCAAAAATTGTAGAATTCCTGTGGCCAGGGAGGTGGCAACTACCCTTGGCAGCAAAGCGGTTAAATGGTGACTTCAATCTTGATATTACAAATATGTTGTATGAACAGTATTTCAAATGCGCTATTTGCACATATAAAATAATTACATAAAATAATTACTGCGTGTAGAAACTCCACTAAGAATACGCGGGATACATTTAAAACGCACGTTTTTTGTTTGTCCCTTGTAAGCAGATGAGTGATTGACAGCAGTAACGATAGTATGACGTCACAGGGCAGCACAAATGGTACAGACACTCACAAGGCTAGTAGCATCGATACAATTCACAGTGGATCTGATTCTGCAAATATGCCAGACCATTTAAATACATGAATTTGTAATATAGAAAGTAAGTTAAAACATGTGGAAGATGTGCAATGCCCAGATTTAGGTTAAATTGGGTTACATGTATAACATTAAAAGAAAATCTTCATATTAATTATTTATATAGATCTTCATATTCAGTGGCAATCGCATTAATCCAATATTGTATAATAATATTCTTTAAATATTATCAATTTCCAATGAAAAGTTTGAATATTTTAGTGACAAATTCATGAAAAAACATTTTTAAACATTTTAAAACTTTTTTTTTTTTTTTTTTTTTTTAAATTTCATAGATATGTTTAAGTTAACTGACTCATAACTGAAAACTATTGATAATAACGTATTTCGGCTTTTTGTTTGTTGAAATCTGAAAAAAAGTTTGCCCACCCTTCTGAGCGAGCATGTAAATGAACATAGATCGTATGTTATTGTAAACGCTCGGTTAATCTTCACATACATACGGTGCTTGTTAATTAATTTTTTTTAAACAAAAAAAGTGGTCTTGCATCTTCAAAAAATGTGAATACCTGCATTTCATGTCTTTAAACTTTTTTTCATACAATGTAGTGTACCAAAGTAGTCTGTTGAAAATAAATACTCACTTTCTCTAAAGCTAAACAAAATACTTCAGACTGTCCTGCCATTGAATATATTTGTTTTTTTTTATTTCCTAAAACCGTAGATAAACTGTGGATAAACTTTTGTAGACTTTTTTTCTGATCTTTTTGATGCCCCATTTCTTGGACACTGTTCACTTTTCAACTCTGTTTTTTTGTTTGATTTTATTTTTAAAGGGAGAGTGCTCTGTAGGCTACTCAAACAACCAATTTAAATATCTCGCTCTTCTTATTAAAGTAAAAATATATACAGTTTAATTTTGAACACAATAATAAAAACACTGATTTGACATGTGAAAGCCTGCATCATACAGCATTCTAAAAATAATAATAATAATCAGCAGTCAAAAGCAATATTCTTTATATTACTGGTTTTGCTGTACTATTTAAAATCTTGTGTGTATGTTGATGTAGCTAAAGCTATATTATTTTGTGACCCCGTAAATTCTTGTTTTTTTGAAATGTACTAAAATTCTTCTTCTGGTTAAAGGAAGTTGGCGCATGCCATCTAATAGCAGATGATGAGCGTTCTCTATCAACCTTCTATAATACCATCTAAATACATCCCTTTTTGTTTTCCTTTCCCTCCTTCAATACGCTCTGTATTAATTTAGTATCCACCTCTAATGCATTCAACTGATTTATTAACACCTCTCTTTGTTGTTTGAATTTACTACATTCCAGCATATAATGTTGTACAGTCTCCAATCTTTGACAATCTCCACATTATCCATCTACATGTTTCCTAATTTTAAAAAGATGCCAACTCAATGCTGTATATCCAGTTCTCAGTCTATATATTGCCAAAGCCACTTTTCCTGACTTTGGATCTTTTGATCCATCTGTATATACATCTAATGCTCCCTTCTTCTCTTTCATATATTCATTTGTCTGTTTTTTTTTTAATTACTTCTTTCCCACTGTTTTTATCTATAATGTCTGTAAGTTGTTTACAAATCTTTGGTTTTACAAAAGTCCACCTGGGTATTCGGATATAATCAACATTTTCCACCTGTTCTAATTCATTGATCTTTAAATCTTCTATCCAGTTCCCTACATGAAACTGAACAGTACCTCCCCTGTTTTTCCATTGAATCACTGCCACTTCCACTGCCAATAATAATTTTTATTTACACAATTTTTGACTGGATGAGCCATACTCAAACCCTTAAGTTTAGTCCAATATTTAATATTTAATAATACTCTCCTGGGTTCTAATGGCTTTTCTCCCATCAAAACCTGCAATGCTGCTACCCATGAAGATCACATCGTTCCTGAACAAATTCGCAAAGCTTGAGCCTGTATCTGAAAACCTGCCATTGGGTCTTGTTTGCTGTTTCCAATACTTGACATCCAAAATCCAAAACACTCTGTATTGCACCTTTATATATCATACCTAGACATTCATGGTCTGCCCCTCAAGTCGTCCCAGCAATAGCGCTCAACAGATTTGTACATTGCTAGCATTTCTTCTCAATATTCTGTATTTGATTATTCCATCACATTTTCCTATCTAAATATACACCCAGATGTTTAACCCTCTGCCGTCCTACATCATCAAAAAGACCAGGTCCAGGTCCGACATCATCAAAAAGACATCAAGCACAGGTTCCTAGTCGTTTTTCTCTCTGGAAAAAAGCAGAGAAAAGCTAAGAGAAGCCGAAACTAAAATATATAGAGCTGAGCAATATGCATAGTCCCTTCACCACAGAAATAACATGGACATAAACAAACAAGACAGCTGCTTCTGCATCCAGCGTTCAAAGAATATCAGAGACATTTGCCAAGCTTTTTGAGATGTTATAGTAATAATGATCTCGATTACATTATTGAGGAGTTTGGTGATAAAATGAATGATCAGGAGAGGATTTATCAGGATGCACGACTATGAAGAGGTATGTGATAAATACATTGAACAAGGGGGGGGGGGGCTGGAGATGCAGTACTGAGTGCCCTGTTGATAAGCAGTGCCTTTAAATACTTTTACTGTGAATAGAATTACTTTTAAACAGTGTGTTTAAAATAAACAGTGCATGTGAAAATAAATTGGACCCAACGCGCCTGACAGGCTCTGAATAAACGGACTGCAAAGGGTTATAATCCTCAACCTCTTTCAACTCCTTCTTTTCCAATTTAACCATCAACTTTTCCACATTCCTTTTTGTTGAGAATAGCATGCTTACAGATATCTCTATCGAAATCTTACCCCCCCCCACTCATCTGACCAATTTGCTATTTTGTCTAATGCTTTTTGTAATTCTCTCTGCATCATTTTGATCTTATTGCTTTTTATCTAAAATACCCCATCATCTGCAAAAAAAGCTATTTTACATTTACTTTTTAATATTTCATCTGCTAAATCATTTATCATGATATTAAATAATAGAGTGCTTATTATGCTTCCTTGGAGTGCCATTTTCCATACCAAAGGCTTTAGACATTTTAGTTCCCACTCGAAAAGACCTATCATCTAAGAAATATTTTATCTACCATAACATATTTCCTCTAATCCCCATTTTATTTAATTTATACACCAGTCCTTCTCTCCCCACCATATCAGATGCCTTTTCAATATCAATAAACGCTGCTCCTACCATTTCCCTATTACTCAAGGTCTTCTCCACCGCTGTAGTAATTTAATTATCTCATCTAAAGTGGATCTATATGTTTGAAAACCACTCTGAAATTTGGATAACATACTTCTACACTCAATAAAGTGCATCAACCATACACAAATCATCCTCTCCATAATCTTACATACAGTAGTAAAGGCAATCAGTCTATAAGATTCAACACTCGCTGCCTCCTTGAAAATAGCCACTGTTTATTTCTATATACTTAGAAGTTTCCTCTCTTTCTATACTCTGTTATAAAAATCTAAAATAACCCCTAGGCATACCTCTGGATGTTGTCTAAAAAACGTATACCAAATATTATCTTCTCCTGGACAAAATTTTTTCCCCATTCCAATTGCTTCTTTCAACTTATTTATTGTAAAATAGTTATTTATAATATGTGTAATTTCTTTATCATCATTAATAAACTCTGAATGTAACATTTTCAAATCTACATTAAAATTACTATTACTATAGATTTTTTTCAAACAATCTCCTAACAGATTAGCTTTTTGTTCATCCTCAAACAACCTTTTGTTCATCCACAAAAACTCATCTCCTGATGGAATCTCTTTTTCCCCTATTTTATTGCACTGCAGTACTTTTAATTTTATGCCATATACTTTTCACACTGGTTTCCTCGTTAATTCTAGCAAAAAACACGTGCCAGTATCTCCTCCTTATCTTCCTTTGTGCATTAGCTTTTGCTGTTTTATAATTCTGCAAATCCATAACATCTATAGCTTTCCTCAAAGCCTTTTTCCTACCTTTAACAGCATTATCACAATTTCTACTCCACCACAGTACTGGATTGTTATGTCTTATCTACTACACTTCATTTAGGGCTCACCCCTTCCACTGCTTTAGTTAAGTGATCTACTAATTGTCCATACTGTTCATCATTACTACCTGTTAATCTTCCATCAATTAAATGCTTCTGACAATATTCTTTGATCAACCCCCATTTTATTTTCTCAACCTGAGATCTATTAATCACCTTCTCCTCCCCCCTCAATATATATTCATTAACTCTTATCAAAATAAGTAAACTATCACTTCCCATCTCATTTTCTTGCATAACTTCCCATTGACATGTACTCGTTAAACACACTGAAACTATAGTAAGATCAATGTTTGTCGTCCTACCTGTTCTAATATCCATACGAGTACCCTATCCATTATTTACACACACTTATTTCCATTATCTAATAATTCTCCCATTAGCACCCATATACCTACTACTCTGCAATGTATTACATCAATTAAAATCCCCACATAAATTTATGTTATTTTTACCTATTTTAACTATATTTCTATATTTATATTTATACTTCTGTATTCATTTTCTGACATGGATTATAATAATTAAAAATATCCAAATCTCCATTTCTTGTTTTAATCTTAATTCCATTTATCTCTAAATCACAATCTATCCTAATCTCTTGATAACTTAGGTGTTCTCTCATCTCTACACAAACTCCCCTTCCCATTTCCTCCTTCCTATCCTTCCCTAATAAATGAAAACCTGGAATCTTAAATTTTAAAGAGAGTAAAGAGCAGATTCTGCACAGTCCCGCACACAGTAGTCCAGTGAGCTGGGTTTGCTTGCCTGCACAGGTGTTCTTAAGTCTCGGCCAACTCTCGTGAGGTCTGAGCTTCCATCGGAGTTTGTTGAGTTAGACACAGTTCACAGTTTTTAAACGGTTCAGTTTGAAGTAAAACACAGTACAATGTTTTCTGTTTAAAAGAGCAAAGAGCAGATTCTGCACAGTCCCTCTCAATTTTTCTACCAGCCATGTTTCCTGAATACACACAACATCGATCTCCTTTTGATGATTCATACACGTGTTGACTTCCTGCACATTAGCAATAAGACTTCTAGCATTCCACTGAAATATTGTCACCCTCATTATCTAATTGCTTCCACCTGACTCCAGCTTACATTTACCTGATCAATTGACTTCCCTGCCAAGCCCAGATATTTTTCTCCTGCCTTCATGGTTATTTTAAATTATTTCCGTTCTACTTCCCGCTTGTGCTGAACAATTAATAACCATGAAGGTAATAAACTGAGCTTTGTTAATTACCAACATTTTCTCCTCCTTATTTGCTGCCATGCTGACTTTTTCTATATGATTTACCACACTGCTATTTTTAAAGGGCTGGACTCACTGAAATGTTTGTCTTTTATTTGTGAACAAATATAACCGGAAATTTTTCTTCACCTTCCTCTAACTTGTTCACTCCCATCCTTCCCTTCATCTTCATTCCCCCACACTTTTACACCTCTTTTCCAAAGGTTTTTTCATAATCCCCCTTTCCCTGATCCCAACTTCCTTTCCTTTTGCTCCCTCCATCCCCCACAGTCACCTCCATTTCTCCCTCAGGGCAAGGCTCATCCCAGCCCGCAGTTTTTTCTTCCAGCAATACCGTTGAATTGCAAACTTCATTTGTATACATGCTTATTCCAAAAAAAGTATCTTCAACCCCTTCCCATCCTTTCTTTGCTTCAACAGCCAGAAAACCCTCCTGTGATGCTCAGCGACCATCAACTCTCACCTCCCCCAGCTCCACTCCCCCTCCTGTACTAAAATTCAACAAGCCAAAATTGTTGCCTTACCTATTGCTAACAGTGGCGATGACTTCCAATCTTAAAGTATCCTTAATGCATAATGTTAAATAATTGAAGGTGATTTAAATAATGCTTCAGTTTACCAGAAAATTGATTCAAAGTACAAGTAACTTAATAGGCAAAAAAGTTGTACCAATATGGTTAGCTAAAGATTTTTAGAACGTAAGCTGCAACTGTTGTTATTATGTGTTATTTGTTATTGTTGTTATTTTTTTTTTTAAAAGGTGTCTGTGCAGGTTGCAGGTATTGGATGTTTCAATGTCAGCCTTAAAAAGGGATCCTATGATGGGGTACTCCCCACCCCTGTACATAATATGTACAATATTATTTTATATTATTATTAGTAGTAGTTATTGTGTATGACCAGTGAGAATCCTATATTATTATTGTATTTTTAAAATGCAGGACGAGCGAGGTAACGTCCGCCATGTTAAGTATGTAGTATTGTTTTATTTTGTAATTACCTTGTAGGAATGCGTGACTGATGAGCTACCAAGTATATAATTAGCTGACAATCACACATGTTTGGTTAACCCGTGCAAAATGTGACAGAGGGATAAGAAGTTAATTGTTTGCCAATCAGTCCCTCGGTCTTAACTATATAAGACCCCAATACTGTAGTAGCAAGAAAGCCATATCCAACATTTCTCCATGCTGTTGAATGAATTGTAACATACAACGAGTTAGCAAATGAGCAGAACAGTGTGTAGAGGATACTGTATGTACTGTTGACATGTTTTCCAGTTGTAACTGCAAACTTTTTTTTTCTGTTCTCCAAATCCAGCATGAGGTATACATTAATACAAATCATTTGTTATGTTTCATTAAACAATTCGAGTCCTCAGCAGCCTACCGCTGCACAGCAATGAGCTCAGACAGCAGCTTGTGCCAGTGCAGAGTTAACTGGGAAGATATGCCTAACTGTTAAATTCAGCTTCATTAGCATTTCTGCATCATACATACGTAAAGGGTGAGTTTCTCACAGGAGATTTAATTCTGTACTCTTATTTCTGATTAGTTCGTAAAGCGCTCTAGCTCTGTCAGTTAATTGGTGACACTGCATACCAATACGGCACTTCCCTGCACTTCATTAGAACCGAGTGAAATTAAAGCAGGCAGGGCTGTTCTGATGGTTTGAACAAAATAACTAACCCGATAATGGAGCTGATAAGTGATTAAAGTACTTTTTTAGTTTGTAACATAAAATGCAGAATCACTCGGTGCATCATGCATAAAGAACTCTGAATCTAGCTTTCACCCAGAAGTTCAAGCCTTCCATGTGTAGCAGCTTCAATGTACTAAAGCTGGCAAGTATTTAATTTGTGGTTTCTTATAAAGAGCTTGATGCTGCACATTTACAGTGTACATACATTTGATAAGTTAAGCCTTTACTTAGTAAATGTTTTACAAGGTAAGGGTACTTGTTTGTTCCTTTGGTTTGATTATTTATTTTTTATTTATACCTAGTTTTACTGGACACGTTTTGTGAAATAAACAGAGTTTGATATTTAGTGTCCTCAAATACAATTTAAATTAAAGTGGTCTTTCCATATGGGTGCTGTCTCGTATGAGGTGCTCACTAGTGTTCCAACTGTTTGTAAATGTCGCTGCATTGAATGAAAGCAAGCTACAAACTTTTTAATGTATCATCATGACCATGTTACCATTTAATATCACAGATACACTCATTCTGTATTTTATCTTCATATGTCGAGGCACACATTTTTATTTATATTATTTTTTAACAGCTAAAGTATTAAAATGGTTGCTTAACGAAATGCTGGACATGAAAATACCCATGGTGTTTTATTGTATTTACTGTACATGTCTGTCTGTTTGTACATGTTTCTGACAATCATTTAACATAATGACAAACTTCATCAGTGCTTCCAGGATGAAAAACTGCAGAGTCCGTCTCATTCGAAAAAAAGCATGTCTACTCACATACCTGTTTAACACTTGTTTTTCAATGAATAGCCCTTAGGTAACATTTTCTTTTAAAGTCTCTGATGCAGTATTTCACAGAAACAAACTGTAACCAGGAAATTATGCTGATATAAAAAATATTTTGAACTTCTCATAATAGGCTTACATCAATATTTTTTGTAATATCTATCTATCTGTCTATATATATATATATATATATATATATATATATATATATATATATATATATATATATATATATAAATTGCTGATGTTTTTCCAAGGTTTTTTTTTAAAAGCAATATCTCATCTTCATGTGGGTTTACAGCATTTTTAGTGCAGCTTTGCCCCCAAAATTGGGTTCTGGGTGAATATTTACTATAGTACATTCATATATAGTTTCCTGCAGATAAAGCTTGGTTGGTTGGTCTGATTTATTCAAACGCTTAATGCATATTTTATCTGAAATGGTAAAGTTTTAAATGGGAATTGCAGATATGGAATAAACCAGATGTGTCTTGCAACTGATTTCTTATAATATTATAATTTTTGGTTTGTGCAAAGTGGTCAGGCTTTCTTTGCATTTATATATTTGCTTGTTCATATGGCTCTCGATTTTTATTTCAGGCTGCTCATGGTAATCCGATCAGAATGTTACGAACACTGCTATGATTATCTTATCTTTCAATTGATATATCTTTTGTTCGTTGCTGCTAAGTGATGCATCGCTCCTCTTTTAAGTCTAGTCTTAACATATCAGGTAAACTTTCAAAATAATGTATTTTTGAAAAAGTTAAGTAAAAAGAGAAGACATTACAAGAAAAGCAAAGCCAGTTTGATGAACACCAATCTGCTGATCTCGGTTCCAATAAATAATGTATGTACAGTCTATGAATAAGTAAGCTGTGTTTTGTTTTCCTCTTTATGTTTGTCTTTCAATGTCAGTGCTATAAGCAGAGCGGTGGTTGGTATGCTTGAGTCATTCTAACCCTGGATGTCAGAAAACGTCACCTTTCTGTCATGCTGGTTGTCAGTGTGGAGCATAATTAGTAGAGCTCCAAGCTGAAGAGTTACTTAGTGCCTGGGGGTGAATTTAGATCAAATTTTAGGTTGAAAATCTGCCTGTAAAACTATTAAGGGTGACCTTTTCAGTTTTCAAACCAGAAGACCTGAATATATTTTGTGAAAGTTTTTACTTTCCTCTCAACAATAGCAACCCTTGCCTAAAGCATCATGTATTGTAAAGATTGTTGATTGACATACGGTACAAGTACTTTCAAAGTTAGCAAATCATTATTATTTGTAAGAGGCTTGAACAAAATGACACAGATGACTTGGTTCTCAAGCAAGTTTTAATGTATTCTTTTATTTTAAATATAATAGGCCACATATTTTGCAAGCAATTCTCAAATGTAGGATTTTAGATCCAGTCCAGGGTATCTCCAGCTTCTAGATTCTCAAGCCATCAATGTATTTCTTTCAATTTCTCTACTCTTTAAGATGAGCTGAAGAAAATGACAAGCTTGGTAAACACAGCAGTCCTGCAGTCAGGTGTCATACTGTATGTTTATTTGAATGAGAATGCAAGTGCAAGTTGAATACTTTAGCAGAGTTTCAGTCATTATAGACACATCTGAGGGATGACAATGGGAAGGTTTATTCAGGGCTCAACCCTCCATATTTGCTAAAACGGATATTAAATACTAGTACAGTATTTATTAATTTTCCTGTTCCTGTTGCCTTAAGACATATTTATACTTTATGTCCAAAGCGGTTCTATTTTAAAAATGGTAGCACTATAAAGGTGAACAAATGAATGTTAACAAATGCCTGGAGGACTTCTGAAAGACCACTGGGTTGGTTTGCTTAGGTTTTGACATAAAGTCCACTATTACAAAGAATTGTCTGTGTTCTTATATATGTTAGATGTTTGATTTGTTTTGTTATCCTTAAAGATTTCCAAAGCATTTGGAGTGATTCATATAGTAAAATTAATCCTCAAGTAAAAAGGTGACTTATGACAGGAATCATACACCAGCATATTACACAATGCAACAGAGTACATTCTGTACCTCTTACACCGATATGCTTACACCCTTTGAACAAGACAAAAAAACAAGTCTTGTGATATGGTGTGTTATTGTTAACCAAGAACAACAGAGCAGATCGAGAAAGCCGTTTCATTTTTTGAGTGTCCATAAAGATAAGATATTTAAAAGTATACAATTTACATTCCAACTAAAAAGTAACACAACTTCAAGTAATTTGCATCTAGTATTTTTTTCTTCTCAAATACAAAAAGACAGCACACCATTGTTACTGTAGTTTTTCTGTTATGTTTGTAGTAATTTTAGGACATAAGGTTTATCATTTTGTAAATTGCTTTTGATAATCGCATTAAACAGATTCTCACTTGCACAGCTTTATGAGCTGGACGTGAAAGCAATACAGATGGAGCAGAAAAGCAGCAGTATGTTACTTCTGAAAACTGCTTGTAACCCAGTAAATAATATGAAACGTTTATCTCATAAGAACATAAGAAAGTTTACAAACGAGAGGAGGCCATTCGGCGCATCTTGCTCGTTTGGTTGTTAGTAGCTTATTGATCCCAGAATCTCATCAAGCAGCTTCTTGAAGGATCCCAGGATGTCAGCTTCAACAACATTACTGGGGAGTTGATTCCAGACCCTCACAATTCTCTGTGTAAAAAAGTGCCTCCTATTTTCTGTTCTGAATGCCCCTTTGTCTAATCTCCATTTGTGACCCATGGTCCTTGTTTCTTTTTTCAGGCTGAAAAAGTCCCTTGGGTCGACACTGTCAATACCTTTTAGAATTTTGAATGCTTGAATTAGGTCGCCACATAGTCTTCTTTGTTCAAGACTGAACAGATTTAATTCTTTTAGCCTGTCTGCATATGACATGCCTTTTAAGCCCGGAATAATTCTGGTCACTCTTCTTTGCACTCTTTCTAGAGCAGCAATATCTTTTTTATAGCGAGGTGACCAGAACTGCACACAATATTCAAGATCTCATAAGACTAGCGCCATCAAAGCCAATGCTGTCAATTTTTCTTTAAATTTTTTTTAAAAAAATGAACAACACCATTGGCATTAACACCTTCCAGATGAGTCATTTGATCTATCAAATGAGCAGAATTGCCTATAGAAGCAAAATAATATTCAACTAGTTCAGATTCTTAATTGGTTCTTTTTTTTTGTACCCAATGACAAATACAGATATTATTGCATGGATGGAAATAAGACTCCTGGTGCATAGCAGTTTAAGCCATTCAAGGTTGTACTGTCAATTTTAATTGTCACAACTTGTATAATGCAAATGCAGACGGTTGATGTTGCATGTTCAAATGTAATGTAATTAATTAATTAAGCTTACAGTAAAATCGTGAATGGCTCACACTGCTTAACAGTGAGAGTGAATACTGACCACCAGGCTGCACAGTATTACATTTCCAAATCTATACTTATAATTTAATGTTGGAAATGCATGCATCTTTATTCCTTGTAGTCAGATGGAAGTCATCAATATAAAACTTTGTTTTATTTATTTTTTGTTTTTTTATAGGGGGGTGGGATATTGCATACATACCTCATTGTTTCATTCAGCATCTGTAACACTGACAACATTCCAGGGATTCAATTTGAAAAGCAAATAAAGAATTTATGTCAGGTAGACTATATACTATTTACATAAAACTGCATTTTACAGTCCAATCCCTGTGTATTTCTATATAATCAGACAAACAGGCATGCATACTTTAGATATTGACAGATACTGTAGATACATACCTCATTTAATTTTAGTTGAGGTTGTGTTTGTTTTGTTTTTTTTTGGGGGGGGGGGGGGGGGGACTGCGACTTTTTTTAGGTACAGTACCAGTAGTTTATGTTATTCTCTCTACTTGGTAGTTGGTTAAGTATCTTGTCTGATTGTGTGTCAGAACACTACTTTTTTCTGCCATTCATTTCTGGTGCCTCCATGATTCCTCGTTCCCTGTCTCACTTTCTGTTTGAATGGGTTGGCAGGTTTGAGCCCATTATGGGTGGAAAAACTGTGGTGTAGCTTTTCTTTCCTGAAAATCCTCCTGTTCCCTGCAGTTAGTCACTGACAGTATACAAAACAGGTTTAATAATAGCTGTCACGATGTACCCACATGGCAGTAACAAGCAATGTCACAGAGTCTGAGAAACCTCTTTGTATGTACTGTTCACAGCAAAAAAAAAAAAAAAAAAAAAAAAAAAAAAAAAAAAGGTAGTTGTTTTGCATGAATATAATATCACTAGAAAGAAAGATTGCTTGATAGGTTTATTGATTTATTTGCAAACATTAAAAAGCAGAGAATGGTTAGGAAACTATGGGCCCTATTGGTAAAGCAAACTCAAAGTAACATCATTGATAACCACTTATGGTCTTGGAAAATCATAGGAAGGTTAAAAAAAAATAAATAAATATCCCCTATTTACCTACTTTCATTAATTTCCCTTAAAATCAGAATGCACTTGAGACTATGAAAATTCTTATTGGAAATGCTGGGCATTTTACCTTGCAATCCATGAAAATAAACATAAATTTTGTATTCCACATGGTATCCAGCAATTAATAATTAATCGGGTAGGTACGTATATATATAATTATGCATTCATATATATATATTATACATATAATATCTATATATGCACTATGATTCTACTACATTATATTTCTAAAATATGGATATATCAATATAATGGGGAAAATTTTTGGGTAATACTAAAAGTAAATCTAAAATATTACATAAAAAATAAGTTAGTTTAAAAATAATTTTTACTAACAAAGTCAATTATTTTACTCCCTTTAACCTGCAAAAATTAATTTTTTTCTCAATCAAAACTTTTTTTCCCTTTAACAGTGTGGAGTATGGTGTGTAGATAAGTGGAAAAAAATCCACATTTTAAATGCATGAAAAAAGTTCAAGGGGGTGTAGACTTTCTATAGGCACTGTGTGTGTGTGATATATATCTATATATATATATTATATATATATATATATATCTATATATCTATAGATATATATATATTATATATATATATCTTATATATAGATACACACACACACACACACACACACACACTGAGTGTACAAAACATTAGGAACACCCGCTCTTTCCATGAAATAGACTGACGAGGTGAATCCAGGTGAAAGCTATGATCCCTTATTGATGTAACCTGGTAAACCCACTTCAACCAGTGTAGATAAAGAAGAGACAGGTTAAAGAAGGATTTGTAAGCCTTGACACAGTTGAGACATGGATTGTGTATGTGTGCCATTCAGAGGGTAAATGGGCAAGACAAAAGATTTAAGCGACAGCGAGTGGGAGAAGTACATGCGTGGAAAAGTACAAAGCAGTTTAGAAGCAGTAAGGAGAAATTGCATCTTGAATTGCTTTAATCAGAAAACACAGGACATTGGGGAAACACACAGCAGCTCAAAGTCAAACAGCCGCGTGTGTTTTTCTGATAACAAACAAGCTGAAATTCGGAGCAGCTGATTCAAATTCAGCGCTGTTCTGAGACACGGGCGAGGGGAGGAGCCAACAGCACAGCAGAACAACGCAGTTAAACGAGGCAGCCTTCCCAGTGACAGCGAGTGGGAGAAGTACAGGCGTGGAAAAGTACAGAGCAGTTTAGAAGCAGTTTGAAAGCAGGTTGACAGCTGCAGAAGAAACTAAACTTAAAAAAAAAAACCCTCAACATGGTCTTCAAGCCAGTAATCTGTGACACCTGCTTGATGTGGGAAATCCGAGAAAACCCAGCGGAGCTAAACCAAGTGTGCGTAAAGTGCCGCGCGATCCAGGACTTACATAAACTAGTAAGTATGCTAGAAATGGAGCTGGAAGAAGTGAGACAGCAACAGGATCTTGAAGAACTGGCACACCCACAATTCATGGAAGTCTGCATCACCCCTAACAGACTGAAAGCCACCAGGGAGATAGAAGGTCAGAACAGCTGGGTTCAGGTAGGCAGAAACAGGGAAAAAAAGAAACTTCGTCAAACACAACCACCAGAAATCAAAACAACCAACAAATTTGAGTCACTTCAGAATTTTGATGAGCAGAACCAACAACAAGAGAACGAAAGGAACAACATCCAGGACCCCATTGACAGTGGTGACCAGACAGCAAAAAGAAGGGAGGTCATGATTGTTGGGGACTCCATATTGAGAAACACAGCAAGTTCAATTCGCAGTTTGGACCCCCTTACTACAACAGTGTGCTGCCTTCCGGGAGCCTCGGTCAAGCACATCACTGAGAACGTGGACAGGCTCCTAGAACGAACAGGAGACGACCCGGTAGTAGTCATCCACATCGGTACAAACAACATTGGAAGAGACAGACCAAAATCCCTGCAAAACAAATTCAGAGAGCTAGGAAGGAAATTAAAAGAGAAAACCAAAACTGTGGTATTTTCTGGTATACTACCGGCACCTTGCAAAGAACCATATGGACAGCTGGAAATAATTAATCAAAACGAATGGCTGAAGACGTGGTGCACACGGGAAGGCTTCACCTATCTTCATCATTGGACCACATTCTACAACAAGGACTATCTGTATAGACGGGTCGGACTGCACTTAAATAACAAGGGAACCAGTCTACTTGGAGAAAAGATCCTCAAGCAGGTTCAGAAGCATTTAAACTAGAAAGGAAGGGGGGAAAAATCAACAAAAAAACAGAAGGGAGACCGCATCAAAACAAGAACAACAACTCAGGACAGCCAATAAATGTATTTATCTAAATGCTAGAAGTATCAGAAACAAAATTCTAGAACTTGAAGCTACTGCTCTAACAGGTAACTATGATGTGATAGTGTTACAGAAACTTGGTTGTCTGAGAGTGATGGGGACGAATATAATATTTGTGGGTATACACTGTATAGGAAAGACAGGCAGGACAGAAGAGGAGGAGGGGTAGCGCTATACATAAGAAACAGTCTTGAAGCCCAGGTGTTAAACCTGGACAAAGAAAATAAAACCGAATCAATATGGGTCAGAATAACGGACAAAAATTCAAAGGGCATAATAATAGGAGCATGCTATAGACTGCCAGATTCAGACGGTGAGCAAAATAATCTGTTATACAATGACATTAGAAATGTGTGTAGCAAAGGAGAAGCCATACTAATGGGGGATTTCAACTTCCCCCAAATAAAATGGGAAAACCCGGTGGGGAGCACGAAGGATGAAATAGAAATGGTGGAAATGACAAATGACTGCTTCCTAACACAATTTGTCAAGGCACCGACTAGAGGGGAGGCATGCCTTGATTTAGTCTTTTCAAATAACGAAGATAGAATAACTAAAACAGAGGTCAGAGAACCACTAGCAAACTCAGACCACAACATGGTCTCATTTGAAGTGTTCTTTAAAACCCCAAAAGTAATGACTAAAGCTAAGGTTTACAATTTTAGAAAAGCAAACTATGAAAGGTATGAAACAGAGACTAACAGAAGTAGATTGGAGTAAAATAGAGAAAACACCCACAGAAGAAGTATGGTTGTTCTTCAAAAATGTAGTACTAGAGGCGCAAAACAATTACATCCCTAAAGTAGACAAATCTAAATGTAAAACTAAATTGCCAAAATGGTTTAATAGATCAATTAAAAAAAAATATTCAGCGAAAAAAGGCACTTTACAGAGCATTAAAAAAGGACCAAAAAGAAAGTATGCAGAAAGAGTACACAGAACTGCAAACGCAAGTCAAAAAGGAAGTTAGAAAGGCCAAGAGAGAAATAGAAATGAACATTGCTAAGGGAGCTAAAACCAATTCCAAAATGTTTTTCCAATATTACAACAGCAAGAGAACATTCAAAGAGGAGATTAAATGTTTAAGAGATACAAATGGCAAAATCGTAGATGAAGAAAAAAAAATAGCAAATATATTAAATGATTACTTTTCACAAGTTTTTACAAAGGAAGATACTGACAACATGCCCCACATGTCATCCAGTTCCTATCCAGTTTTAAATAACTTTAGCATAACTGAGGCAGAAGTGTTAAAGGGACTAGGAGCTCTTAAAATAAACAAATCCCCTGGGCCGGATGAGATCCTCCCAGTAGTACTCAAAGAAATGAAAGAAGCAATTTACAAACCGCTAACCAAGATCATGCAGCAGTCTCTTGACACAGGGGTGGTACCGACAGACTGGAAAATTGCAAACGTAATACCGATCCACAAAAAGGGAAACAAAACTGAACCAGGTAACTACAGACCAGTAAGCCTGACTTCTATTATATGCAAACTTAAGGAAACTATAACAAAATCCAAAATGGAAAATTACCTATATGGTAACAGGGTCCTGGGAGACAGTCAACATGGTTTTAGGAAAGGGAGATCGTGTCTAACTAACTTGCTTGATTTTTTTGAGGATGCAACATCGATAATGGATAATTGCAAAGCATATGACATGGTTTATTTAGATTTCCAGAAAGCTTTTGACAAAGTCTCGCACAAAAGATTAATTCTCAAACTGAACGCAGTTGGGATTCAAGGAAACACATGTACATGGATTAGGGAGTGGTTAACATGTAGAAAACAGAAAGTACTGATTAGAGGAAAAACCTCAAAATGGAGTGTGGTAATCAGTGGTGTACCACAGGGATCAGTATTGGTCCTCTGCTATTCCTAATCTACATTAATGATTTAGATTCTGGTATAGTAAGCAAACTTGTTAAATTTGCAGACGACACAAAAGTAGGAGGAGTGGCAAACACTGTTGCAGCAGCAAAGGTCATTCAAAATGATCTAGACAAGATTCAGAACTGGGCAGACACATGGCAAATGACATTTAATAGAGAAAAGTGTAAGGTACTGCACGCAGGAAATAAAAATGTACATTATAAATATCATATGGGAGATACTGAAATTGGAGAAGGAATCTATGAAAAAGACCTAGGAGTTTTTGTTGACTCAGAAATGTCTTCATCTAGACAATGTGGAGAAGCTATAAAAAAGGCTAACAAGATGCTCGGATACATTGTGAAAAGTGTTGAATTTAAATCAAGGGAAGTAATGTTAAAACTGTACAATGCACTAGTAAGACCTCCTCTTGAATATTGTGTGCAGTTCTGGTCACCTCGCTATAAAAAAGATATTGCTGCTCTAGAAAGAGTGCAAAGAAGAGTGACCAGAATTATTCTGGGCTTAAAAGGCATGTCATATGCAGCCAGGCTAAAAGAATTGAATCTGTTCAGTCTTGAACAAAGAAGACTACGCGGCGACCTAATTCAAGCATTCAAAATTCTAAAAGGTATTGACAGTGTCGACCCAAGGGACTTTTTCAGCCTGAAAAAAGAAACAAGGACCATGGGTCACAAATGGAGATTAGACAAAGGGGCATTCAGAACAGAAAATAGGAGGCACTTTTTTACACAGAGAATCATAAGGGTCTGGAATCAACTCCCCAGTAATGTTGTTGAAGCTGACACCCTGGGATCCTTCAAGAAGCTGCTTGATGAGATTTTGGGATCAATAAGCTACTAACAACCAAACGAGCAAGATGGGCCGAATGGCCTCCTCTCATTTGTAAACTTTCGTATGTTCTTATGTTCTTAAGTTTTTTGAACTTTGAACAGGGTATGGTAGTAGGTGCCACGTGCGCCGGTTTGAGTGTGTCAAGAACTGAAACACTGCTGGGTTTTTCATGCTCAGCAGTTTCCTGCCTGTATCAAGGATGGTCCACCACCCAAAGGACATCCAGCCAATGACAGGCCAGTGGCCAAAAATGGCTCATTGATGAAAGAGGTCAAAGGAGGTGGACGAATTGTGCAGAGCATCAGACGGGCTACAGTTAGTCAACTGACAGTCCAGTACAACATTGGTGCCAAAAAGACCAAAAGAATGCACAACTCTTTGTACCTTGACGCGAATGGGGCATGATAGCCGACGACCTAACAGAGCTCCACTTCTTTCAGCAAAACACAAGAAACTGCGGTTGCAATGGGCTAAGGAACGAAAACACTGGACACTGAAGGATTGGAAAAACATTGCCTGGTCTGAAGCAACGTTTGAATGCCACAGGATATCTGAACATCATTTCCAATCAGGTGCATCCCTTCATGACAGCAGTGTATTCATCTGCTAATGGATTTTTTTAGCAGGATAATGTCCCATGTCACAAGGCTAGGATTGTCCAGGAATGGTTCCACGAACATGACAGTGAATTCAGCTTACTATAGTGGCCTGCCCAGTCACCAGATCTCAATTCAATTGAGCATCTGTGGGATGAGATGGAACGAGCTATTCGGAGTAGAGATCTACTACCAGCCAACTTGGTACTACCAGCATCCCTGTGGAACGCTTTCGACACCTTGTAGAGTCCATGCCCCGATGAAGGCAGACTCTACAAAACTGTTGCCTATGTAGATTTGTACAGTAATATGGCATAAACATACATAAAAAGCATATATGTACACCCACACATGTACAAAAATAAATGTGCGAAAAGTATAAACACATAGATGAAAGCAGAATGATGTATATATAATAAAATAAGGTAAAGGAACATACTGTATATAGATGCATCCATTGGCTAATGCATGCATCTGTTTTTGAAAGAGTTCGGGGTGAAAAGTGGTTTATCACTTACAGTTGAAGACATTGAGAAAGATTAATGTAATGACAGAAGCAAATCATATTTGCTTGGTTGATTTATTATGCCTGAGCAGTATTGTAACGCATGCGCTGTAAGAACCAGACAGTTGCTACAGAACTAGAATAAGATACATGTGCCTCCCAACAAGATGTAACAACTACCTTTGATTTATTAAGTAAAACTTAATTCTCTTTCATTACCGTGTGGTCATTGAACTCATAACACGACAACTAATAACAGAAGCATTTGCAACTCTACTTCCCCCACTTGCCCAGCCTCCTACTTTACACGCTCCTTGTCGATCCTTAAGATCCTTAAAGCTATGCTCCTCCTCCCAAATGATAATTAATACATTGTGATTAAAATACACTAAACACACTGAAAAAGACAAAACATTTGACATTGAATTTAAGCAGCATGCATATGTGTCAAGTTGCATGTACTCTTGCACAGTAATGCTGAATTGTATGGGCTGCATCATTTTCTTTACGGTTCCATTGTTCTAGGTTTTTTTTTTTTTTTTTTTTTTAAGTGCCATGCTTGTTGATGCTCCTGCGTGTACATTCACTAAAGGTTAAACTGCATTCACAAAAGTAGCCTGTTTGATAAGATACAGTGGTTCCCCTTTATAAAGCTGCAGTTGGGAGCCGTAGGCCAGAGACCATGCAATTTGTGTTGTGCCTTGTAAGGATAATACAAACACTAGCGAAATGATATTATGGAGCAATATAAAGGGCAGCCTTATAACAAGGGAGCACTGTTTGTAAATACATACTTAATTGGTGCTGCATGCTTCATTTAGGTTACAGAGACATATAAACGTGTATCTTTCTTGCATGTAACATTGTGTGCATGTAACATTGTTCTGCATGGCCTTTCTGTATTTAAAAAAAAAAAGACCACGATGAATTGCTTTGATTTAAAGGAAACATGCAAAAAAATCACTTGACTCAATGTTTGAAACAGTATTTTGACAATATATTTACACATGTTAAGTAAAATGTTCATTTTACCCAAACACATACCTATAAATAGTAAAACCAGAGAAACTGATAATTTTGCAGTGGTCTCAATTTTTTCCCCCGAGCTATGTATATATATAGTGGAGCTGCATTTGTGCCATATAAAAATGTGAGAAATGCCATCCATGTGTGTGTGCGTGCGTCCATCTGTCTGCGGTTATTGTTCTTATACAGTTCTATGGTTATGCACCATACAGCGCTGTGAACATGGATTATATTTTCTGCACTCTTAAGGATAGTTCATACACTAGTACAGGGTGGTCTGTCAGCCCCGTCAACTCACTCATCTGTGTTTATGGGTTGCTTTGAGCTCCGTATGAGATATTTGGATACAAATATGCCCTGTATAAAGCTAATTTGATACGAATCATATGCAAAGTTTGAAATTTATGCCTTTTTTCAGTACCAAACAATAATAATGAGAAAAAATTTTCGAATTCAATTAGATAACTTTGTCAGCATTTTTCTTTGCTGGTAACAGGTGGGGATTTTTTATTTTTTTTTACTTGGGTCAAGGTATGCGATAAATAAGGACAATTAAATGGTATTTCTTTCTGAACAAACATTATATATTTTCATCTGCAATCGGCAACACTATGGGGAAAAAACAGCTAGTTTATTTACTTGTTATATATCATTTTTAATGCCATGTTTTTCTGGAGTAGGGGAGTGGAACGGAATGAAAGAGTGGAGGATTATTATTATGAGCGGAATTGTCTCCGTTTCGCTCACATTCTCTGAACACAACACAGATGCTCGCCGCTAAAACATATTGTCTTTAACACTGGACTTGCACATCACAGAAGAGTAGAAGTGAGTAAACTTTGTATTCCTTATATGAGAAGTTGGTAAGCGACATATTGGCCAAATTGAAAGTGGGTAAACACTGTTTGCCTGCACATACCCTCAACTACATCACTGAGTAAAACTCCACAGAAAAGTTTAAACTACCTGGTATTGCCAAGCAGTCTCCCATCCAACTACCGACCAGGCCTGAAAATTATTATTTTATTTATAAGCAGACGCCTTTATCCAGGCCAATTGTGACTTTTTTTTTTACATACAATCTCATTTATACAGTTGGGTTTTTTACTGGACCAGTCTAGGTAAAGCAGCAGTGTGTCCCCTACCTGGGATGGAACTTATGCCTTCCAGTCAAGAGCACAGCGCTCTAGCAATTATTATTTTTTTTTTACATGAAACATACTTTTTGTATATAGGTATACAAATGTAAATTGCTCTGGATAAAAACATCAGCCAAGTCAATTAATATGACACTTATACGGTTTGCTATTTATTAATTTATTTATACATTTATAATGAACATTAATTTCTACATTTATTTATTTTAAAATATTTATTTCTAAATATACTTATTCCTCTATGCATTTTTAAAATTATTTATTTATTTCTACCTATTAAAATTATTCCTTTATTTTTAATTTAACGAGGAACTAGATTAGAGATTTAGACAAGGAAGATACATGCCACTTGTATACAATTTCATTCTATGGTATCTACCAAACAGGATGCATTTCAACAACTGTGCAGTGGCGCAGCAGGCTAAGGCAGTGTGCTCTTCAAGGATGTCATGTTGCGAGTTAAAACAAGGTTGTTTTTTTTTTTTGTTTTTTTTCCTGCGATATGTGCGGTTTAAAACAAATTAATTGTTTAATATGTTGTGGATATCAAACTGCTTGCAATCCCTGGTTTATTTTGATGTTGAACAACATGTGGAATCACATGATTGGTAGATGTCCAGTTACTTAGCTTTTCTGTTTGAAAAGTTACCACATACTCTTAAAAATGTAAACAGAAGGAGAATAACAATTTTACCTTAGTTTGATGACTTGTATCAGACTTTTGGTACTGGTACAGATGGTAATTCTAAGTGATTTAGTTTTGCTGCTACACCATGGTGAATACAGCAAAACTCTTGGAGTTACATAGTTTCAAACAAGTTTTTCTAACTTGTACAAGGAACTATCGTTCCTCTCAATACAAAGAGGTCGCTAGACAGATCAGAGGATAATAAAAGCTTAACTTTGCGCACTACATACGTTGTCAGAAATTCACTTATTTGCTAATCCATACATCATTTCAAAGGCTGAAGTTTTTAGATTTCAGCTACGTAGATATTTACAAAACATCATTAATGTCTAACAAAGAGTAGCCCTCAGATGCCAAATTTTCTGACATGACTTAATAGACTGACTTGTTTTAGCTAGCTGGTTTCTTTAACTTTTCAGTATGCTGAAGTTTAGGTGTAGACCACATCTTTCCAGTACATAGGTAAACTGTTTGAGAAAAGGTGTTCCTTTTTTCTGCTGTTCATTTTCTACCAGTTCATATGTATCTCTCTCACTCACTCGGTAGATCTGCCCCTGCATCTTAAATAAACCTCTTACATGGTTAGTCTGAGATGCAGACACCCCCCTCTGCATCAATATCGAAATCTTTCAAAATTAACATGAGACCACACCCCAAAAACTATGTCAACCATTGGCAGTAACACAGACTGAAAAAAATGTGACAAAGCATATTGTAGCATTTCATGCAAGAGGCAGAAAACAGAGTTGTTTGTCCTGTTCCAAATCCTTTCCTTTTATTTGGACGCTATCTCAACACTCACCAGAGCCCATAGCTCTGTTAGCTTCACAGGATACAAGACATTTACAACTAGACCAGAACAGCACAGAACACAGAATGCTGCGGACAGCCCCTCTTATACATTTAGCTCCGCTCCTTATTCAAATCAGTGTACTGGAGCTCACGCACATCCCATTGGTCCTCAGCCACACTCTTGGACTAATGGGCACAGGCAAACACCCGATAGGTACAGACCAGGGAAAGCAGGCAGGCGAATTCCATTATACACAGGGATACACACACAAAAGGTAAACAAAGCAATGGCAAGATACAGCGGGGAGTGAATAAACACACAGCACTTAAACGTAGTCACAGCAGGAAATACAGTACAAACAGGGGACTTACAGTGAGGGAAACACAAATGCACAGGTGATTACAGTATCATCAAAATCGCATTACAAGGCAAAGACAGCTAGTGTTGAAGGTTTGCCCATTCATGAGAATAGTGCCCCATGTGTTTCTTAAAAATTACACATTTTACAAATGGAAGGGCACCCCATATAAAATTTATGGAATTATTTTGTAAGAGACAACTACTTTAAACAGAATGGAACATTCCTTGCATGTACAATACATATGAAAAAAGCATGGGATGATATGCAGAACTCAGCCCTGCTGCAATAATGCAGACTGACGCTGCATACACTGTAATGGACCAGTTGAGAAGTACTGTAATAAATTTCCATTTCAGTGGGCTAGCAGGTGGACCTCATATGACTGATATAAGTGTGGTTTAGTCTTTTTATGTTGTTCTTAAAATCAAACTGTTCCCTGAAGTCAGTCAGTTGGTAACATTTTGTTCTGTTTTTAAAGTCTATTTATTTTAATCTTGATCTGCACATATGCTTAAGTCTAAATGTATGATCCATTGTTCAATTAAATTATACTTGAATTTAATTGAATCTGTTTGCCATCACCTTCCATCATTGCTGAACTAATAAGCCCATAACTTTGAACCCATAAAATCAATGAATGTCAAACAATTTATTTTAACTTCAGTGTGATTTTTTTTAAGATTGATTTTGAAAAAAATATTTAAGAAATAATGTGTCAAATTGTACAAATGGTATGATTGAAGTGACAGCAATACTGGCATATGGAGATGTATTAACATGACTGCTTGAGCACTGGCTCTGTGAACAAACATGACATCTGTATTTAATAAGCAACTTTTAAAAAGCACCAAGGTCTTGAATCTCAAACTATTCTTAAATTCCCAACAGAAATATAATGTGACTGGTGTTTCAGATTTAATTTACAAGGAATTTTCATATTCATTCAAATGCAAATTAGGTTATGCAAAAGTATTGTACCAAAGACTTAATTCCAGTTGTAATATTTCATGTTTTACTAAATTATATGAATGTGCTTTATTACAGCAGCACATTTTACAGTCACTTTAATGAAATGTTAACAGACAACAGGTTTAAAAAATGATTAAATAAGAACAATGATCTGTAAAATTAGCACAGATTGTTTCACTTTTTAACTATTACTTACCAACAAGCCAGCCTTTTACCAGCTATGCTCCAGTTTTGTCAAGTACTGTACAATTATTTACATCTGTGAACAGGCTGGCTTGAGGTGACGTCAGACCAGGAATGATGATGGACACAGACAGGACTGAAGTCAATGAAATCACTGATGCATAGATTTATTCTAAAATAAAAGGTTTGAACAAAACAAGAAACACTAACACAAAACAAAACGGCATGTTGACCAAAATAAATACAGACAAAACAGTGAAAAAACCTCGAACAAGGAATGCTGAACTGTTTCTCCTTCTCTCTCTCTCTCTCTCCCATTCTCCACTGCGAACACACCAACCCTGTGTGACCCTGAGACTCGATTGCTAATCAATCATTCAATTGAATCTCGGCACAGTCTGCCCGTGAACTAATTGTGCACGCCCCGTGCCCCCATATAAATATCCACTTTAATCTGCATGTGAAGTGACTGTTCAATCCCCGTGCCTAAATGACAACATACATTTGACATCACCGTGCTACATAACCGACACTTTGTGCACCACTACAACAACACATAACAGACAACATAAAACACAAAACACACACAGGGGCGGGGTACCACTCCACAGCATCACAAACAACTTGCACCTTCCTGTACAAGAACTCTTAATGCAATTTGAGTGCCAAGTATAATATATTACATAGATAGACATAAAAATCATCTTTCATTTTAAAAAACAGTAATATGTGGGAATGTAACATATGGCTTACAGGAATCTTTGCAAAAGTCCTTGTAAAAGGATACTTGGCTCTGCTTTGAAGAATGTCGAGAGAAAGAGATGAAGGCTTGCCTTTGAAACACTGGCCCAGGTTTATTTACATGAATCACAAATGCCATCACAGCTGTTGCTAGGGTACCAAACTGGTAGCACCTAGCACATTATTTCTTCATACGATACAGGAAAAATATAGTTCCCACTAAAAAACCCAAATGAATCACCTTGGCAAATGAGTGCACAGGACAGGACATCAAACTGCAACTCTGCTACACCCTAGCCTACTAAACCTGGCAGTGACCCAATGCCTCTGGTCACAGGTCACCTTTTTATGCAGAATTATTCAATCGTTCAATTTACTAATTGGAGATCTGTGATGAGGAGGTGTTCTTAACACAGAAAACTCCAACCAACCCTTAACAATGCATCTGGCACCTACAGTATCTAGGCTGCATTTCAACAGTTCTTGTACCCGTTTCTTTATCCTCAATTCAAAGAAAGCATTACATATTTTTTACAATTATAATTAATGTTATTTTCCGTTTAATGTAATTATCAGATTTTTACTTTATATATGAAAATGAATAATGAATTAACCTCTTACAAGCTGATTTTCAGTTGAATTCTTTATAGCATGAAATCAACGTAATCCAAAAACAGTGCTGTTACTGCACTAGTCTGTTTTAAACATATCAGTTTATTAAATTAAATTCCAAAAATGTTTTTACTGTTTATTGAAGCTCTCTTTCAGTAAGATTTGCAGACGAGTTTATTGTAATGAGCTGCAGCAAATACTACTACCTAATAGTCTCAGAGCAGTTTCTGTGGGTGAGCGGATTAAGATGTCTGTGATCTCTCTGAAAAATACTGTACAAATTGAGGATACCAGTCTTCGTTAGTCTGTACTGTACATAGAAATCCCAGGGATTTAGGAAACACAGAGGAATTAAACAAGTATTTTTATTTTTACTCCACTGCTGGAAAAGTTATTAGTATCCAATTTATGTCTTGCTGAGTTGTTTCTGAAAGACTCAGCAAAGCCAATTTGAGCAGCTCAGCAGCAATAACAGGGCATTACTTTGACACTGAAAGGGAGAAAATGACTCACTGGTAATTAGATCAGAGGGAGGGAAATATAAAGGATTGATGTGTCTTTTCATTTTTGGGGCATCTACAGAAAAACCAATACAGAGCTCGTGATCCTCTGAATGGTAACTGTGTCTTCTGCTAATAGTGTGCAGATGTTATAGGGTGGAGGTCATGTCTCATGATGCTTGGGCACTGAGGCCAAATGAGACAGGGTGACAATCTGAAGGATTATTAGGTAATCTTTATTCTTTAGGAACTGTTTTGTGTCTTTCACCTCTACCTGAACAAATGAATGCTCAGCTTACTGTTATAGCACAGTGGAGTGGAATTTTCATTTTCTGGCTTGCAAAAAATACAGTTTTTGTCTACACATCCATCAATGACAGTGATCTAACAGACACATTTTGAGTGATATATGTACTCTTATAAAAGTTTACCATGGTACGTTTGCATTTCTACAATCTTTTTCCTATGGTAATACATTGCATTTACCATTGTTTACCCTGTTTGCCATGGGGATTTAAAAATGCTTTATCTCTGTGCTTTAACATGCTTACGTATGCTTACACTGCACATTACTATATTTTGCTATAGGTTACACACATTTAGGGTTTCCTAAATTTAGCTAGCAAACAAAACTTTAATACAACAGCCAGTATTGTATTGATCTAAACAACACCCATGTTAGGGTTTTTAATCTTAAACTCTGTTTCATTGTTTTATTCAATTTATGCAAATAAATACTGATAGACTTCCACTTAAAAATTAGCACAATGGGATATTGTCCATATAATAATTGGGTACAATTAAATTAAAAATAAACAACAAAAGTTATCAAAAAGCTGAGAATGCATAAAAGGAGGAAAATATATAAAGTACTCCAGGAACAACATAAAAAAGTATAATGTTTGTCATCTCTTGCCCCTTTTAAGCCCCCTGCCTTTCCTAAATATACAGATATCCTCCCTGCTATCTTATTTAAAGCTGCAATGTCCCATTGTCATCTTAAGCAGTAATACCCAGTGCTTACCATAACCTACTGTAATTACCTACTATAAATCATCTGTCTGATTTATATATATCTTATATATATAATCTATATATATATATATATATATATATATATATATATATATATTTAGTTTTGGGTGATATTTTGAGTTTTGACAGGATAAGCTTTCCCCAACGCAACTAATATACATACTCAATCTTCTGTTGAGGAAAATATTAAATACAAATCTCTTTTGCTTTGGCGTGGGGGTCTGTTTCAAGAATGCAAAACATTTGAAGGAACAATGTTTTGCTGTGGCAGGGCAGAAGCCCTGCTGCTGTAAATGGTGTGTGTGAGTGGGAATGTAAGGTATGCAGGGATGGGGTTAAATCTATTCCTGCCAGCAATCACAGGTGTGGCCATCCACCAGTTAGGTAATTGTGTAAAAAAGGATGCAAAATCCTTTGTTCGTGGGAGGTGCGTGCATGCTGGTTGGTTGGTTTGTGCTGTGTGTTTTGTAATGTTTTGTAAATTGATGGTGAAGGCTAACACCCAGCCTACAAGTGATTTGTTCTTTTATTTTTGCCATTGCGCCGTGTTTGGTTTGTTCCTGTTTTTGTGTTTGGCTTAATCAAGTGTGCAACAGCGCTCTAAAATTGCAGCTTTCTGTCTCTGGGTCTAATTCCTGCCACACTTGCATACAAACAGAGTTTATAAATACTTTTGGTTTTAGAGGCTGGGTTAATATAGACTGATGTTTGTTAAGACCACTGTCCATTGAATGTCACTTACTTGACAAATTTTAGACCTTTAGATCATTTAAATGCAGAATCTCCATCCTTGGGAAATGTGGCACTCCCAATGATGAAAATAACAATGTTGTGATCATTATAGGAACAGCTGTGGGTGGTGTGAATAACATCACTGGGTCGTTTTTGCCTATGATGGTAAAACAGACAAGAGGGGAGATTGGGATCAAACAGACTGCAGCATTAAGGACGGAGATAATTGCATCCTTTTTCATTATAATGATTAAATTATGATTTATCATTTTACTCCAATAGGTATTAAACTGTGTAGCTATAACTGTTAGATACATATCTGTGATTTCTTTTTTCAGAATGTGCAAAACAATCTGCAGGCAAAGATGAAATGTTGCTTAAATATATGGTCATCTGGTATTTTGTTTTAATCTTAATTTGGTATTATATTTAATAAAACTTTATCCATTAACCCCATTGCATATTTACACTATAAACTTATTCCATCACCTTGGGGAATATGACCACTACCATTCTCTGTATATAATGGTCACCTGAACTAAGCTGTTACCTGCTCTTACCAGCCAGTACGAAGATTTTTTGTCATTTTTAAATACATGTGAATGAGAAAAGCACCTGAAATAAACAACTACTTGCCTGTAACCATCACAGATGTCCAGACCTATTATTTTGATTTCACTATACATTCATATTTACTTATGTTTGCTTACAGAAGTTAAGGTTTACACTTCCATTAGTCTGATATTTGATTGTGTTAAAGTAACTAGCTTCTTAAAACACATTATTGGACTTTCTTTTAGAAACAAACGGAAATCAGTTGAGAAGATTTTTTTTTTTTTTTTTAAAACAAGCACAAAAGCCTACTTGAGCAGCCCAGGGCTCTCTTGTTGTTTGTTTCTTTATCTTCTTTGTGTGCACTGTTGAGGATCTCGCTGTAAATCAAAAGCCTATGCAGGTTGCAGTACACAAGTTTTGTACCGTTGATGGTGTGGGTGGTTTTCATGAAGTTTCATCTCATTTAAATTTGAAATGCACTTGCAACACTTAAAGAATGTGGGAAGATTAATTATCACCTCTGTTTCAAAATAAGTAACTGTTGAAGCCTATCAAATGTAGTGTGGAATTTTTTTGTTTTTAAGTTTAAGAACTGTAATTGTTATAAGATTTTAAAAATAATTAAGTTTGCAACATAGAGTGCAGTTCTTAGCATAGTTATTTTGTTTATCTTTAATAAGAAACAATTCTTTACAGATATAAAAATACTGTATCCATGTACCAAGTAATCATGTTGAGCTTTTATGGCAGTGAGGCAAATAGGTGAATTTAAGAAATGAAAATAAAATTTAAAAAATGGAACATAAAGTTTCCAAACGAGAGGATGCTATTTGGACGATCTTGCTCGAATAGTTGTTAGTATCTTATTGATCCCAGAATCTCATCAAGCAACAAAAAACATTTCAGAACAAACCTGTGAACAGGTGGTTTACAGTGCGCAGGTGTAGTGGTGATACATTTGCTCCAAACAGTAACAGACACAAAGTTTACGGTTCAGAGAGTCTTTAATTCTTTTGGTCTGCTTGAGACCACTAAATAATAATAATGCAGTTTCTACACAACAATGTGTATCGCCAGTGTATAAAACCACAGGGTTCAGTCCCTAAATAACAGTAACAAACACAGACACACAACACAGGTACACACACTTCTCCCGATAGCGAGTGCTCATTGTAAGACAACAATGGTGTATTATAGTAGTGCTGCAGTGTAGTCTGGGTTTGGTGCTGGCTTGTAACGACAGCTCCCGGGTTCGTATTAGCCATATAACAATGACAAGCACACATAATAAGCAACAAACAAAACACTTAACACTCACGATACATAATTAAAGGTCCGTCTTCTTTCTCCGTCGTTGGAATAACCATAACAAAGGAACAGATTGCATCATCACATCCCCTGAAATACCTTTAGTCACACCCCTTGTGATAACTAATTCAATCACATATCCACCAATCCATGACTGACACATCGCATACCGCATAATGACTCCGCCCCATTCCTGGATGGCTGGCTTCGGACTGACCCTGAAATAAACTGCCATACTTTTGGAATGATATGCAGCACTTTATGTTAAGCAAATTAGATATTAATGTACGTTTTGATGGTGTTAATGCTTTGTTTTTATTTTAAACAGACAAACGTACAACAGAAATTGATGTCCATTATCAACCTTTTATTCCTTTGTGGAAGGTACTATATTCATAAAATGAAATGGCCCAGTTATACCCAAAAATGTCAAATATTTCAAATAGAAATGATGTACTATATCAATACCATTAAAACAAGCAAAAATAAGAAAGAAAAAAAAAAACATGTAATTTTTTTAAATCTTTTAGTTTATTTTGGGAGTAGTGGAATACACCTGGCAATATTTAAAGTTTATTTGTTTACATTTATTCTAATAGGATTTGTTATCCTTTCAATTGTATACATTTTGTTAAGTTTCATTAATAAAAGCATTTAAAAATATAAATAAATGAATAAATAAACTGCCAAACTGTCCAGTATGGGGCACACTGTTCCTATTGTACAGCACCCTCACACATCGGGAGGGAGATTGTTGACTAGGATTAATTCGCTTTCTGTCACAAAGCCCGATCTTATTAATCAAATACAGCTAATACAAGTTTTTGTTGTAAATTATCTTTAAGAAATAAAAGCAAATGTCAATGCAAGAACAGTTTTGTACCAGCTTAAATGTATACAGGAGCTAGTCATTCAATGGTGTAAACTCAGTTAATAAGACATCAGGAATATTGGACTTCCCATCGCCTAATTCTAAATATTGTAGCACATGCATAGAGGTTTTGAACTGTTGAGTTGATAGTTAGCTCTATAAGATCAAGCTAACTGTAAACCTGATTGTAAAACTAAGCTGTAGCAGTGAAATATGTTTCATTATAAAGCATACCAACAGCACTGATTAACCCTTATTTTACAGGTATATGTTATTTAACAGTGATACCCACAATGCTAAGTGGTAGGTTTGCATTTGGAATAGATCTGTTTACTTCTCTGAGGTGTTTCTTTTTTTCTTAACCTATAAGAATAAAAAAAAAATACTTATGTATTACTATTATTAATGTACTCTTTACACAGGAAAATAGGCTTTAGTGTAGCTATAAGTTAATAACTAATAACTCATTCTTTAAATCTCATGCATAAGGTCCACAAATGTTAGAAATCTGCTTTTATTAATATCATGCATAATGGCAGTGATTTCATACAGTGCAACACTGGCAGTGCTGGCTTGTGGTTGACTAGGAAAAGAGAGAATTTCAGATGCTTAAACAAGTTGTTTTCATGCTGTGTGACCTTGAAGACGTCAGCTCACCCAGTGCATCTCATTTCTACCCTGCTGTGCAACTAGTGAACACCAGATTTTTCCAGAAACCACACTTGATATCTGATTATTCCTCTTCTCTGTGAAGACTTGGCTATTTTGGCTTGTCATAAACATTCCATTTTTTAATTTTTTTTTTTTTTATCAGAGCATAATAGTATGTCAGATGCATACATTTTATATTTAATACTCATTTTTAAAAGATTAGAGAAAATTAACAGAGTAATTTGATTGAAAATAAACAGATTCTAATGGATAAAATATATTTGTAGATGATAATGAAACCAAAATTAAATTGGAGGACTATTTCGAGATATGTTGTATCTGATAGAAGTTCACAAGTTGACAAAACCTCTTGAAAACAAAAAATAGCGATGGGTGAATTTGGTGATGTTACTATATGTGGTTATTCTCTAAATATATAAAGACATCAATATGCAAATGCAGTTAAACCAGATATTTTTTTTATTGAGATATACTGTATGTAGTACATAAAATGTACCTTAGGAAGCATTTGTATATTTCAAAAGGTATCTGTCAAAAACTGTATCCCTTTTTTAATTTTTTTATTCCTACAATATTTTCAAGCTGATTTTTAAAATATTTTTTGTATGTTTTCTAAATGTAAATTATAGGCTTTCCTATAACAGTTTGCCTTTTCACTTGATATATATTTCTTGATACAAAATAGGATAATTTAGGTGATTTGTAGAGATAATGCAATATATGAATTCTGTTTCTATTCATCTTGTTCAGTTTGACACCGCTGGAGGTTAGAATGACTTTTTCCTTATTTTCCCAATTTAAACAAGACATTTCTAAGACTGACATTTTTAATGCAAATATGATCAGCTTCTAAACCACTAGTCTGAAAATAAAATATAATTTTAGTAGAGCTCATTGTTACTAAACCTAGAAATTAAACAACCATCTTAAATAAAAAAATAAACTACATCTCTTGAGTCTGTGAACTCCTTATCTGCAAAGCAGTTACAATTATTTCAGTTCTGAAATTAGCTTTGAGTAGTTCAGTTATATTTGTTTAACAAGTAAATGGTCCTTGACACAATTCTAATTTTCAAATGTGTCTTGTCAAGATAGAGGTAACACATTTACTTACAGAATTCATTACAAATCTATTTAATTAAAAGTAGATAAAATGATGCACTCTAGTAATATATGGGGCAGAAGAGATAAAACATCATCTTAATCAGTGTTGCTAATCTGGTGCTGAAAAAATGAAAGCTGTTAAGTCACCTGCTAAAAAAAGGTTGCAGATAAGCTATTTGGCCAGATGCACAGCATATATTTTTCCTCATTATGATAACTGAAACACAATATAGCAAATAGCATTTACCATGTAAAAGGATTCTTTCATTAAGATAGGGTTAGCTGCTTTTGTAGCTGTTTCAGTTAAACACAGTTTCCATAATGTAATGTGTCAGTGGCTGTAAATGACCATCCAGAGGGCTCTGTACTGAGCACACTCAAAAAGAAAAAAAAAAAATCCTTTCACCTAAAACCTAAATTACAGTCTGACGATTCTGGGTTTGCTATTTCTGCACACAACATGACTACCACCCACCCATCCATCCATTCCCCCCCCCCCCCCCCCCCCCTTCTCTCTGTGTTTGCCACATCTTTTATCTCACCTATCATTGAATGCAAGTGCTGTTGGTTTCTCTGCCTAGTTAACGTGGCACCTCGTTAGTAAAGTAGGGCCCTGCCCACATTACATAACCAATCTCGAGAACCGTACTCGAAACCGTTCTAATTATCCAGCTCAAAGTGTCCACACTGAAGTACCGTTTCATGTTTAGTCTCGCTTAATGCATACAAACACTATTAAAATAGTTACAGTTATAGTTACAGTTCCTAACAAGGCAATAAACAATGGAAATCAATGTGATTTTATCCCACCATGCACTGTATTTTATTTTAAAATAATGTGTTATGCCCCAAATTAATAGAGGTTCATATTGCTAAAAAGAAATAAAATAAGTATTTTGGAAAAAGTAAATGTGAACACACACACACACACACACACACATCCACACACACACACACACCCTCCGAACTTCGAATGCCAAAAATAAAAGGTTAGTCACTTGGTGAGGTCCAAATCTCTGATTCTAAGACAACAGTATTTTCAAAAAGCTGTTAATTACAAAACAATCTTTGTTTTTACCTTCATATGTTGCCTGAGCCTAATTCTGGTCCCCTTAATTTTATTTCAAACAGAGCTGACAAATAATATGAATTGTTCATCCCGATCCTACTTTTAACTCACATTTCATTTTTGCAGTAAGCTAATTTAATGTTGTGCTTTTGTTATTTTCCCTCTAGTTCAAAGCATAACAATTAACATCTAGTGTGGAGTGTACACCGATAGCAAGTCCTTCAGGTGTCTGCTCTGAGTACTTCGGCAGAAATATCACAGAATATTTTGGGATATTGGAGGGTGGTATTAACCGCTGCATTGTGTGGATGTTAACCATATTTAGCACTTTTAAGCCAGTTTAAAGGAAACTAATACGGTTTAAAGGCATGGACAGGGCCTAAATGACTGGCAACATTCCACTCGTGGATACAAATCAAATTCTAAATAAACAATTAAGTGAAAATTAAAAACAAAAAATAATACAAAATAAACCACAAAACATGTCTATAAAATGTGAAATAAAAGTGCTAAAAAATTACACTGCTACAAATAATAAGTGCTTATTGTGTTACATTGTAGCATGGGTGTTCATGGAGTACTAAAGTTACTTGTACCATATTTGACGAATGATTATTGGGAAATGTTTGAAACCTGTCTATCTCCTCCTGGATGCACTCACATCACCTCAACCTCAACCTCTCTAAATCTGACCTAATTTTCTTCCCCTCCTCATCTTCCCCCTCCTCTGATCTCTCTATTGCCATTCCTCTAGAATCGAGACCATGCTCTCTCCCTCTTCCTCAGCCAAGAACCTTGGAGTAACCCTAGACCCCTGCCTCTCCTACTCCCAGCACATCTCCGCTCTAGCACACACCTGCTGATTCTTCCTGAGCAACATAGAAAGAATCCACTCCTTCCTCACCAACTACTCCACACAACTCCTCGTCCAGGTACTCTCCCACCTAAACTACTGCATCTGCCACCCATCTACTACAGTTCATCCAGAACTCCGCTACTCGCCTGGTGTTCGCTCTGCCTTGCTTCCCTCACATTATTCCACCGCTCCGCTCACTCCACTTGCTCCCGATCACTGCTCGCATCCATTTCAAGACTCTTGTACTCGCCTACCGATTCCTTGACTACACCCCCACCCGACCCCTCCGCTCTGCCTGCACTAGAAGATTGGCTGTACCTCCTCTTCACTCCCCTGCCTCTAGAGCCCGCTCCTTCTCCACCCTCGCCCCGCAGTGGTGGAACGACCTTCCTACGGATGTCAGGACTACTGCCCAGTCCCTGACCACCTTCTGGCTCCTCCAAAAGACACACTTCTTCAGATAACATCTGTAAAACTCAACTCTTCCCTTCTGGACAATATAGAACTCTGCCTTTTAATGCACTCTAACTTGCACTTTATCTGCTCCCTATTTTACTGTATTTAATCCTGCACTTAACCCAATCAGTAGTGTGTTGTATTTCACCTGCACTCGTATCTAACCCTGATGTAACTATCAACACTGTTATCTTCTCTTGAACTGCCCCGATATCAAATTGTAATGTGTTTTCTATTTGCTGTTATTAGGTATGAAGTCATTGTATTTTGTATCTTGCTCTTAATTGTACTGTAGTTCTTGATATGTATTTTTTTAATACAACTGTAAGTCACCTTGGGTAAGGATGTTTGCTAATAAATAAATATAATAATAATAATAATAATAATAATAATAATAATAATAATAATAATAATAATAATAATAATAAAATTATCCAGCAGGAGGCAGGGGAACCCCCAGTGACTGACGACCACGCAGTTACGTCTGGGGTTTCAGGGGGAGTGCAGTAGGCGACCAAGTGACTGATTGTGCCTGGTGAAACATTGCCCTAGGACTCAGGCCCAGCAACAGGTGGCCCTGACACCACTGCAGGGTGTCTAGGAGCATGGAGCAAGGGACTTGACCTACCAGCACCGGATTAGTGCGCAGGAGTGGTGGTGGTCTCTTCATCTCCTCCCCCTTCTCTACAACTGGTGACTCTTTTTCTCTCAGTTTTGGCCTCAGCATCCCTTGCTCTGGCCGTGGCGATGCTGGGCACCCTGGTTGAGGCAACACTAACAGAGGAAATGCTGACAATGGTGCAGAACACTCTGGCAGCAGCAATGCTGCTAGTGGCAACCCTGGCAGCAGCAAAGCTGACAGTGGTGCGGGGCACTCCTGCAGCGGAAATGCTGCTAGTAGTAATGCTGGCAGTTAAAACACTGACAGTGGTGCGGGGCATTCAGGCGGCACCATCACTGGCAATGGGAATGATAATAGCAGCGCAGGGCATTTCGGCAGTGTCGTGCTTTGCACTCTGGCAGTTGTGGTACTAGCAGAGGCAATGGTAACCCCAGAATTGTTGACAACAGTGTGAGGCACACCAGCCACTGTTCTGTCTCTTCACCCAGGAGGGAGGGGGCAATTGAACAGGAAGTGTCCACACTCGCCGCAAGCAGGGCACCAATTTGAGACCTCCAGAGCGCTGCGGTAGTCATCCCAGCCGCCCTCCTGCTGTGTAGCTGGCAGGGGTGTGGTGTCTTCCAGCTCCTCCCTCTTTGGCTCTGGAGCTTGCATCAGCTTCTTTGCTCTTCGGGGCAGGTGGCTCCTCCTTTCCACCCTGAAAGAGGCATCACTCGCTGGGGTTGGATCTCCTGAAGGAGCCATTCCTCCATCATGCTCACCTCACCCCAACTGTAGGCCTCCCACTAGAGGGGATCTTCTCTTTTTTTCTTTTATCCTGTAGTTCCTGATCTTTAGGGGTATATCACCATATCACCATATGTGGCACGGTAGCGTCACAACCTAGATGGTATTTGCAGGGAGAGAGACTCAGACACCAAAAGCTGCAAGGTTAATGCGCTACTGTGCTCTTTATTCAAAAATAAACATGGACAAAACACTTAACACAATAAATGGCACAAGGGCCAAAACAAAAGGGTTTACAAAAAATGAATGTAAACAAGACGGAAAAGACAGCACAGAACACATAACACGGACCTCCATCTCTATCACAAACATTAATTCCACTAATTCTAAATTACCACCCATGAGCACTTATTTTATACATGCCCACGTGTTTTGACAGGGAGAAATTTAACTCCCTCTCTGCCAATCCAATACCCCCCCCCCCCACACACACACACACACACACACACACTGCCACAGGAGCTCACACAATTTACACAGTGTGTAAGTAATAGAACTCTAAGGTTTTATAAAAGCAGAGGGAGGCTCAGAGCTACTAATCCGCTTTAATTTGTTTACACAACAAGGAACAGTCTGTTATTCTGTATGCACATATAATGATTTCTGTGTTAAAGAAAAACAAATAGTGTGCCCTGCTCTCCTTTGTATTACATTATTTCACAGGAGATGAAAGCATTATAATAACTACTTACTGTTGCTGACTCCGTAATACCCATTTTGTTCTTAACGATTGTGATTGTTTTGATATTTTGTATCCACATATTCTGGTCCATTAGGAGAAAATATTTAATCCTGTAGTTCTATGTGATTTCATAAAGCACTCGAGCATCACTGTCGCGGTTTATGATGTCACAGATATAGACTGGACAGGAGGCATATAGTGGGAAACTAAAGCCCCTGAGGGAAGAATTATACTTACCGGCAGGGGACTATAATGCCCGAAGCCACAGGTAACTATATGTAGCTAGTGGGACATTAGGACCCTGGGGAGGTGGCTTAGTACTAGGTAACTATATAACTGATCAATTATTGCTTGACTGAGGTATATATATATATATATATATATATATATATATACATATATATATATAAAGTGCTCCGCTGTGAAAGCGACAGATCTAGCTGGCTGCATTCGGAAAGGTTGTTTGGTTTTAATCATCATCTGGTCTCACTCACGTGTTTTTTTTTTTTATCTCGGAGTTCGACCTGCTGCTTGGTAAGTTGGCTACACCGACTCCCCAGCCCCCCCCCCGTGCAAATTCATTTTACTAATGTATTTTTATAGTTTGTATTTTTTAAAATAGAACTTTAGCTGTACCTTCATTTTTTTGTATTTCGGACATGTATTTGTGTTTGGATTCTTGCCTTTTGGAGGCACTGTTTTTGTAGATGTGTATTTGTTTTCATTTGTACAAACAGTGGCTGGTACTAATTTGTAATCATTGTCTTTTTGTGTTTGCAGAGTTTTGGAACGCCAGCCACTGTTTCTTTTACTGTTTTTGTTTTAGATTTTCTTTTCATGTATTGCTTTCTGATAGTTTTGTATATTATTTAGATTATCTTCTTTTGTGTTTCTGATTTCATCTCCTCTCTTTTTTTTGAGTGCGTGCTCTTTCATACTATTGCTTGTTAGCACTTTTAAATAATTCTCATCGAGACAAAGCTAATGGAATACGATTTTGTCTACTCTGTAGTGGCAGAAAAGTGAAGTTTTGTTCATCCAGTTGCACTAAAAATTGAGATAAATGGCTCTTAAATTGAGTTATAATTAATTTGGTAGTTCACGGTATTAGTTTACAGAATTGTAGTTTGATTTGCTTTGGATTTGGTTAGTGTTGAGCTTTGCTTACGTTTTATGTTCACTTTGTTGTTCTAGTGTTTGTTAATCTTTTTCTGTCTTTCAAAAAGTTTACCCGATCGGCGTTTGGTCGGAGGGAGTTCCCAGCTGAGCTCCGGTCTACATTCTCGGCAGTATTCAGTGAGCATAAATACACTCTTGTTAGCTAGTAAAGAAGATTCTGGCTGACATTTTATTCATTTTTAATGGTTTGTAAATAAAAACGCTGTTTTTTTTAAGTGCACTACGGTTTCTGGTACATCCTTCATCTCAAGGTTTCATTTTTTTCTTTTCAGCCACTTAGCAAGGTTACATTTTGACACAGTCGGCAGGATGGAAATTCTTTGAGACAGTCATGCAGTTTAAACAGTGTAATGGGCAATACAGTTTGAAGGAAAGTTTGTTTTTTGTGGTATATGTTTTTGATTTTTTTGTTTGGCTAATTAGTTTTTTTGTGCTAATTTGGTCTAAGAAACAGTGGTTGGTGCAAAGAAGAGCAAGGTTGGAAATAAATGGTTGTGCGACCTTAGAAGTGCCTTCTCGGAACAAAAATTGGCCTGCTAAATGAACTGGCTGGTGGGATCCAAACTAGAGTTTTTTTGTAATTGGGATTGCACTGTGTTGAAGGTTCAAACTGGTACTGTGAGTTTTTGCTTGTTTTATAATATTTGGTATAATATATAAAACAAAAGAAAAACAACTTCTTTGTTTGAAGCATAATCCTAAAGTTATGGAACAGGAGTTGATTATTTTACAAGAGCAATTGCAGCAGTTAAAAGCTGACAATGAACAGCTGGCATGTGAAAGAGAGTTTCCTTGGGTAAAAACTGGACAGGAAGGGGTCTAGCTCCACCTTGGCTCCAGTAGAAAATTTAGTATATATACCCAGGGAAAGAAAGTGCTCAAAGTTTTGGCCTCCCTATAGAGGAGTGGGTAGAAGAGGCTTGTGCAAGTATTAGGGTCTAGAGTTTCTAGCCCTTAAATGGGCTATTTGAGAAAGAAAATTAGAGAGTACCTACTGGGGCATCATTGCATTGTGCACACCGACAATAACCCTTTAAATAATTACAGACTGCAAAGTTGGGAACAGTGAAACAGAGTTGAGCAGCACAGCTCGCTGCATTCAACATTGAAGTGGCCGAGTGAATGGCAATGCAGATGCCCTCTCTCGTCAATATCTGGAGAAAGGTGTTCCTGGGACCTGTGTAATGATGGCTCTACAAGAGCAGGAGATGCATCATGAGGAGCAGGGGAAGTAAGGGAGGAAGCCATTACCGCTCTCCCTATCAGATGAAGGGCTGATCTTTTGTCATTGCAGACAGCTGACCCAGAGATTTGACCATGTATGATGCTTTGGCAGAGAGGACATGGCCTGGGTCAGAATGAATGTGGATAGCTTTCTAAGGATGTGCTTAAGCTACTGCGACAGTGGGATCGCATCAAGCAGTGTGACGGGGTCTTGCGTCGCCATATTTACATCCCAGATGGGGGTAAGCCCCTTTATCAGCTTGTATTGTTACAGGTTGTGCGTGAGGTAGTCCTGGCTTCTTTGCATGATAACCATGTGCATTAGGGGGTGGATCAGACAACACAGTTGGTCCAGAGTCAATGCTATTGGCCCAGAATGTCAGGTGAGATAGAGTGGTGTTGTAAAGTGTGTGAACAGTGACACTTGTTAAGGCTGTGCAGCTAAAGGTTTGTACTTTTCAAGGCAACCTTTTGGCATTTCACCTGCTGGAAGTTCTGGCCATAGACTTTACAGTACTATAGCCATCTAGTGATGGCAGAGAAAATGTCCTGGTGCTGACAGATGTGTTCTCCAGGTACACAGAGGAAATCCCTATGCGAGATCAGAGTGCCAATACAATGGCTAAAGTTCTGATTCAGAACTTTAGCCATTTATCGGTTTGGGATGACAGTACGAATACGCTCAGACCAGGAACATAAGTTTGAAAGTGCTGTGATTCAACAACTCTTCCAATTGCATGGCATTCAGAAAAGCCATACCACTTTATATCATCCACAAGGGAATGGGCAATGTGAACGCTTTAATCGTACGTTGCATGATTTGTTGTGCATGCTCCCCCTAAAAAGAAACGCTGCTGGGTAGAATACCTTCCACAAATTTGCAAACAACACTGTTTGCCTACAACACCTCTGTTCATCAGTTGACAGGCCGATCTCTGTACTTTTTGATATTGGATATGAAGTCAAACTGCCAGTAGAGTTTCTCCTAGGGACTGATGATGTGGAGCCCACTGCAGGAACCAGTGTGGACTAGGTTGCAGAACACCAAGACAGGCTGAGGTCAGTGTTCAAAGACACAAGGCACCAGTTGGAACATACAGCAGCACAGTAAGGGAGACTGAATAATGACAAGGTAAATTACATCTTTTTTACGGAAGGGCAGTTGCTGGTTGTCAGAAATAACGATGTTAGGGGCGCAACAAGATACATGTGTTTTACATAGGGTTGTCCATACACCAAAGGATAAAGGTGCTGTATATTCCATGCTGCCTGTTGAAGGCAAAGGGGTGGTGCGACAGGTGCATCATTTTGAGTTTCACCTGGTCCCTTGATCCCTGCTTTAGGATAGGGTTGAGTCTGTTCCAAATGGCCTAGATCCTGGTTTAGGTTGCCCAGATACTCGTAGCCAGTCTAGTCTCAACTCAACAGAACAGGATTCATTCTTTTTGGTTGAATGGAAGACTTTAGTTTATAAAAAACTGTCATCCCCTCCTGTTTAAATCGACTTGCCTGAAGCCAGTAGACAGGAAGCAGTAGAACCTCCGTGCTGGACTGAGAAGCACAATGGGACAGCACTCGAAACGACATTGTCTCCAGAGGAAGCTGGCCTTATCTGGAGGTACTGGTACAGTGGGGAGTGTGAGGGTTAGTAATCTTCCAGAGCCTGGCTTAGACAGTCTAAACTCTTTAGGCTATGGCAGTGAATGTGTCTATTTCAGCAATGGGACTTTAATGCACTTTGGGGGAGGGGGGGTGGAATGTAGCAGGTGAGACATTACGACCCTGGGGAGGTGGTTAACACTAGTTAACTATATGACTGTTTAATTATTCCTGTTGTTTTTTTGTTTTTTTTTTTCTCAGAGTTCAACCTGCTGCTTGGTAAATTGGCTGCACCGCCTCGCCCAATGCAAATTAATTTTATTGATGTATGTTTATTTATTTAATTTTTTTTTAAATATAACTTTAGCTGTATCTCCTTTTTTGTATTTAAGAAAGATGTTTGTGTTTGGATTCTTGCCGTCTGGAGTTACTGTTTTCATAGATATGTATTTGTTTGTATTTTGTTGTATATTATATTATTATATAGCATAAATTTGTAATGTGAACTGCTTTGGGATGACTGGGCATTAAAGGCAATATACAAAATAAATTTGATTGGTTGATTGATTGATAGTAAAGTAGATTCTGTCTTCTGTCTCATTTTTATCTGGTTTGTTAATAAAAACGCTGTTTATTTAACTGCAGTACTGTTTCTGGCATATCCTTCATTTATTTGAGGGGGGTATGAAGGTTTCATTCTTTTCTTTTCAGCCTCTTAGTGAGGCTGCATGTAGTTCTTCCTGAGGGGCATTTAGTTTCCCGCTATGAGCCGAGGCCTTCAGTTCATATTTGTTTTATGAATCAGGCATGTAAATTACAATAATTAATAAAGCAATTTATTTTGGCATAGAACTGTCCGTCTCCATATATACTTTTGAAATGACAGGACCTAAAAGACTTTCATCTGTGTTGCAAGTGATTAACTCTGACATGATTGGGAAATAATAAATAATTATAATCTTTATTTTTATATAATGCCTTTCATAGTGGACCACCATCATAAAGCACTTTACAAGAAAGGAGACTAGGGTGTGTGAACTATGCATCAGTTGCAGAGCCACTTACAACAACGTCTCACCCGAAAGATAGAGCACAAGGAGGTTAAGTTGCTCAGGATCACACAATGAGTCAGTGGCTGAGCTGGGATTTGAACCGGGGACCTCTTGGTTACAAGCCTGTTTCTTTAACCTTAGTTTCTTTAACTAAGGCACAGGATGTGCCCCTGTATGCCAGTTTAACATCAGGGAGACTGTCATTACCACCAAGCTAGGAAAGCAGACAGTAAATTGCAGGTGAATATTGAAGAGTGGGTAAAGAACAAAATAGCCTATAACACTGACAAGTAAGTAAAATAATTCACACCAATGCTGCAAGCCCTAGGTCAATTCACTTCTCCTTTTCTCAGTTGTTCATTTTTGGTTTTTTTATTTGCTTGGTGCAATATCTTTCTTTGATCTGTTGCTGCTTGTTTTTATTCATCATGTTTTATTTTGTTAGAATAAATAAATAAAAATGGGACTTGATTTTTCTTGTCCATTTCAATATTAATAATTTTTCCTACCCCTTTATATATGTATATTGAAATTTCCTACAGACTGGGTTCATAATGTATTTAGCTTTTTTGTGATTCTTCTGTTAAAAAGCCTCTCTTTTTTCTTAATACAAATATATGGAAGACTGAAAAGTGATACATACCTGAAGAAAATTGATTATATCCTTAGGAGTTTGGTTATGAAAAAAAATTTGAGGGCAGAAACATATTTCATCTATTATTTCAAGACAGGAGTCTGCCAGTAATCTAACAGGGATCCACAGCCAAGGTTTTAAGCAACATAAGGTGAGTTAAACTTGACTAAAAAAATAAATAAATAAATAAATACAAAAATAACAGTTTACATTAGACAATACAGATATTGAAGCTTAAACTTCAAAATGTGAATAATCAAAATTGCAGCATTGACTGATTCAATTCAAATCAACATTACAAATACATCAGATTAACAAGTAGTATGTATTTGTAAGTGAACTTTACCCTTCTATAAGTGTTTCCACAATGTGCTATTATGTTGTTCAAGAATAAAACGTTACAATAAATGAATGTTGATGCATTTTAGCTCTGTATTAATCTGTTGGGGGGCATTTGTCTGGCCACTTCTTTTTAGCATCAGATTTGTAAAGTTTAGGGGAGGAAGATTAGGATCTGCTATTGTTCAAGTTATTAAAATAGACCCAAACAGGTAATAATGTGTACAGAATGGCAATGGTCTTGTCAATCATAGCTTGGTAATAGATGACAACCTTTCAGATATCAACAGCAAGCTGTATGAGCACTAAATGTTTAGTTGTGTTGTGGAAAGAAGTTCTTAATATGCCATGTGTAGGGTGCCACCTTTTTAAAGCAATGTCATCTTACGCAATTTGGGGTCTGGCTGTTCAAATTGAGCCAAATTATTTCTGCTCTATTAAGATACAACAGCAGAAATTCTCAGAAAGTTGTTATGTTAATATTCTCAGAAGTTTATTATGCCAAAAATAATTTTAATATTTCAAATTAGTTAATTTACTCCTCATTTAGTATTCTCAATAGGTTGGTTACTACCATTTATTACTAAGGAAATTTAGCCTAACGAGCAGACCAAATGCATTTAATTAAGTGCTTATTAGCATAATTATCCAACCATTCTCAGAAAAAAAAGACTACTTGTATAAAGGTATGTAAGAAGACACATAGTTTACATATTTGCCAGATGTACAAAAAATTAATCTAGTTAATCTAGAATGGCATATATGTGTGATCGACTGCATTGTCCTTATATCCCAGCTGTTTAGTTTTTTAAGAGGCTACAAGTTATTAGGAAGTGAGTTCCTTCATTGTAAACAACACTGTGTTGCAACCTGTCGGGGGGCATATGCTATTACTACTTTGGTATAGGAGCTGATCTACATGAAGAAGGGACTAATACAGTATTATCATTGACACTGATCGTTAGAGATTATTTTTTGCATTCAATAATGAACACTTCCAAACAATGGCTATGTTATAGCTTATATTTTGTTAAAAATAAAAATGAAACAATGTGAGTTTTATACAGTAGCACCTATATTATTTCAATACATGTTTTTGTTATTAGTAAGCAGAATTGGCTTTCCTCTACTGGTACCTGTAATATCAAGTCTTTTTGCTTGTCACTTGTAGACAAACACAGACACCAGCATTTACGTAAGATACCTAGTATACACTCCCTCTATTTAAGTTTGCAGATAGCTAACAAATCCCAACGAATCACCTGAATCTCATAATAAAAAGGGGTGGCCAAACTTCCTGACCCTACAAGCCGCATACCAAAATTTTCATATGATGAGAGCCGCAAGACACATACTGTAAAACATGAAAAGTTTGCGAGCAAGGCATTTTAAATATGCATTGCTTTAAGAAAAAGTAATGATTAAAGCTAAGGCTTACAATTTTAGGAAGACAAACTATGAAGGAGACTAACAGAAAAAAGATGGCTGTTTTTTTAAAAATGTAGTATGCAAAACAATTACACCCCAAAAGTAGATAAATCTAAATCTAAAACAAAATTGCCAAAATGGTTTAATAGATCAATTAAAAAATATATATTCAGAGCTAAAATGCACTATACATAGCATTTAAAAGGGACCAAGAACAAAGTACACAGAAAGAGTAATTGGAACTGCAAACACAAGTCAAAAAGGAAGTTGGAAAGACCAAGTGAGAGATAGAGATGAACATTGCTAAGGGGGCTAAAACCAATTCCAAAATGTGTTTTCCAATATTATAACAGCAAGAGAACATTCAAACATGAGGTTAAATATCTAAGAGATACAGATGGCAAAATCATAGATGAAGAAAAAAAAATAGCAAATATATTAAATTATTACTTTTCACATGATTTTACAAAGGAGGATACAGGCAACATGCCCCACATGTCGACCTGTTCCTATCCCATTTTAAATAACTTTAGCATTAGAGAAGCAGAAGTATTAAAGGGACTAGGAGCTCTTAAAATAAACAAATCCCCTGTGCTAGATGAGATCCTCCCAATAGTACTCAAAAAATGAAAGAAGTTATTTACAAACCACTAACCAAGATCATGCAACAGTCTCTTGACACAGGGGTTGTACCGACAGACTGGAGAAATGCAAACGTTTAATACCGACCCACAAAAAAGGAGACAAAACCAAACCAGGTAACTACAGACAAATAAGCCTAAATTCTATTATATGGAAACTTATGGAAACTATAATAAGATCCAGAATGGATAAATTACCTATATGGTAACAGTCAGCATTGTTTTAGGAAAGAGAGATTGTGTATCGCTAACCTGCTTGACTTTTTTGAGGATGCAACATCCACAATGGATAACTGCAAAGCATATGACATGTTTTTTTTAGATTTACAGAAAGCTTTTGACAAAGTCCCACACAAAAGATTAATTCTCAAACTGAGTGCAGTAGAGATTCAAGGAAATGCATGCACATGGATTAGGGAGTGGTTAACGTGTAGAAAACAAAAAGTATTGATTAGAGGAGAAACCTCAAAATGGAGCGAGGTAACCAGTGGAGTACCACATGGATCAGTATTAGGTCATCTGCTATTCCTAATCTACATTAATGATTTAGATTCTGGTATAGTAAGCAAACTTGTTAAATTTGCAGATGACACAAAAATAGGAGGAGAGGCAAACACTGTTGCAGCAGCAAAGGTCATTCAAAATGATCTAGACAAGATTCAGAACTGGGTAGACACATGGCAAATGATATTTAATAGAGAACAGTGTAAGTTACTGCACACAGGAAATAAAAATGTACATTAAAAATATCATATGGGAGATACTGAAATTGAAGAAAGAAGCTATAGAAACATGCTCAGATATATAGTGAAAAGCGTTGAATTTAAATCAAGGGAAGTAATGTTAAAACTTTACAATGCATTAGTAAGACCTCATCCAGAGTATTGTGTTCAGTTCTGGTCACCTCGCTACAAAAAGGATATTGCTGCTCTAGAAAGAGTGCAAAGAACAGCGACCAGAAATAAATACTCTTGAGAGCTTTGTGGATGGAAAATGCATTGCATTTTAATTTATTAAGTATGTAAATATAATACTAATTTTAGACCTGCAATATAACATTTAAACATGCATTTTCTATTCTAGCGCCAGCACTCTAATTTTATAAAAAAGTTTAATTCATCTGAATAAGGACATCTGAATAAAACACAAGCGATGCCCCATGCCATACAAAACTTGCTTGAGTCATTAAATCAGCTTCTTTACTGAACACTGAAAGGAGCATCTGCTGACTGCTGAGGCGTGCTTTTAAAGAGGCTGGCTTGTTTCTCCTCGTCTGACAAAGGAGGATATTTACATGAAAATATATCGTGATATGTTTCATAATGGCATTTGAGGTTGCTCATCTTGTGCAGACTAGAATGTGCAAATGATTTGTTGCAGATGAGACACAGAGGTTTACCACTGTTTTCAATTAAAGTAAAATTAAATTTACAAACTCTTCCTCCCATTCTGTCTTAAGCCTCATACTTTCATTTATTACTCATGAATGGTTTGCTTAATGCCACTGTCTCCATGAAACGAACAAGCACTTCATTCAAAATTATGAAATTGAATTTCAACTGCACACGCGTCTTTCACCAAGATGACCGAAATACGCATGCGCCAGCAACCATTGTCGAAAATAATCAGGTGACGAATTGTCCTTGCAGTGAACATGCAGGCTCAAAGAAACAGAATAGAGAAAAGGAGAGAGAAGAAAGAATAATAAACACAAATGAATACAGAGAACACAAATAATATATTTGTTGTGTTTATTTTTACTTTCTTTTTGTTTGTGTTTATTATTCATTCTTTAGTTCACACATATAAAACAGCACTGGTGTGTTCTTCAGCTGCCATCTCTGCCGACACGAAGCCTTATCGGAGATGTGAAGGGTTGGAGTGCCAGGTCATCATCAGGGTGCCGGGTCCTTGACATTGACAATCATTTTCCGCCACCTTGTCCTGTCTGCTGCCAGTTGTAGTAGTTCACATGGTTTCCATCTCTCTCCTAGGTCCGCCAATATTTTTGCCTCTGTCTCCCTTTCGCTCTCTTCCCTTCAATTTTACCAGTTAGGCTCAGGTTTTTCAACCCATTCCTCTTTAAAATATGTCCTAGCAATGCAAGCTGTCGTGTTCTTATTTGTGTCAAGATGCTTCTGGTGGTGTTTGCTGTGTTAAGTACTTGTTGTTTGTTACTTTTCCGTGCTGTCCAGGGAATTCTAAGCATCCTGCGCAAGATCCACATCTCTGCTGCTTCTATTTTACTTTGCATCTCCTTGCTTATGGTCCAGGTTTCACATCCATAAAGCAAAGCTGCCCATACATAGGTTTTCAGTGTTCTTAATCTTATCTGAAATTTTATGTGATTATTTGTTAACAGGCTGTGCATTCTTGTGAAGGATTTCTTTGCTATCATTATCCTTTTCTGGATTTATGTTGTGGATCTTCCATCTGCTGTTATTGTACTGCCTAGATATATAAATGTATTTACTTGTTTTATAGTGTTATCAACCTGGATGTTGCACTGTGGTGGGTTTTGCTTTTTGAATATGACTAAAGTTTCAGTTTTCTTTGTATTTATTTTTAATCCCAGAGTTTCACTTGCTTCATGCACCTTATGTACTATGTTTTGTAGTTTGTCTGAACGTTGCAACGACTATATATATATATATATATATATATATATATATATATATATATATATATATATATATATATATATATAATGGGGTTTTTTGCCCTATGGGATCCCCTAGAGTATGTTAAAAAATGTTTTGCTTACTAAAACAGGTTGAACAGAGGTGATTTATAATACTGTTGGAAACATGACTGAAACATGGAAATACCATTTCTTATGCTTCTGTATATTGCAAGCAGAATACAAAGATGACACTTTAGACTTTAGTCTGTGCAAGTTCTTGACAGCAGACACCAAGGTCTCTTGTTAAATTATGTGATGTCTGGTCACTTATTTAAAATAATTGTGCAGGAATTAAAGTAAAAACAAATTTGTACTGTAAATAGAGTAAACAAAAACAAAAAACAATGTGTGTGTGTGTGTATATATATATATATATATATATAGTAATATCTGTGCACATGAGAAAATAACTGATAGAAAAGTGTGAAGAGTATATCAGAATGTGACAAACGGATAGACACTGTACATGTTCTAAAAGAAAAATGCTGTAATGTTATTTAATATTTTTTTACAGTGCTGCATAACTGAGTAGCCCATGGAGGTAGAGAAAAACAATCACTGGAGATATGAGATTTCATTTGAATATTCTTAACCACCAACATGGCGAAAAGGGATTGTTAATATAACATTTTCTCTGGGATGGTAAATGAAAACTAAATGGTCGCTTTGGATACCACAGAATATAAATCACACAAAGAAGAATTTGTGAGTAGACGCGCAGTAGAACATTTACTGTGTAGCCCAAACATTTTCTAAGTGCAAAGAAAAGGCATGAGTCACTGCACAGCTTTAGGAAAAAGTTCATTTTTTACCTAGATAGACCATCACTCACCAGGCTTTGGAGTTCCTCCCAGACTCTTCGTAGCCACTGATATTAATCTACGTGTGAGACAAGTCCCTACTCTCCAGTGTGGGTGGCAGGGTGGCAAAGTGCTACGGATAGAGAGTTTTGAAATAAATTGCAACAATCATCACAAAATACAAAATTCATGACATTCGGTGACAAAAAAAAAGTGTATTTAACAATGGAAACAAACAGGTCATTAATTTCCACTTGTTTTTATATACCCATTTTTATCTATACTGTAGTAGTTATCGAATAAAATTAAATGTATCCTCCTAGTGTCGAGATATTCTGGTGGCAATCCATTTAAACTTTTCTATTCATTTTCTGTTCAACTTGTTTCAGCAAGCCATCAATTTTAACATACTGCAGGCCCATTTTCATCAGGCAAGTGCACATTTGCTTAATTATATCTGCTTTCAAAGCCGATCAGGTTATTGTTCATTTATTATATTTTCTGTGTTCATGAATGTGCCTGTTGGAGACCAGCACTGACTCAACACATAATCAGTTCTAATTATTTTGTTTCTATTCAGTTTCTTTTTCTTTTATTCAGATTTTGTTACAGTGTTGACTGTGGTGATTTACAATAGAGAGGCTGCTATTTTTTATACATTTGAAGGTGTCATATAATTTAAGGGAAAATGGAAGCAGATGTGCAAATGTTTTTGAGGTAATAGCGGCAGAGTTTCATTTGATAAAAACATTGAAGTGTAACACCATCCTTTGTGTGTGTGTGTGTGTGTGTGTGTGTGTGTGTGTGTGTGTGTGTGTGTGTGTGTGTGTTGGGGGGGGGGGTTGATTATGATGGGAACTTTCATATTAAATAGGTTCAATATAGGCACTATACTTGTGCTTATAAAACATTGCTTTCATTTATTTAAAAACCCTGAACACAACCTGTGTACCTGAAGCTGAAGGCAATTAACTTTTCAGTAAACAAAGACAAGTGCCGCACAAGTCGATTACTTGAATTGAGCTCTCTAACGATATCAGGCACTGACAGTAAAATGAGAGCAGTGGTGTAGAACTAAATTCGAAAGTACTGGATTGCCAATAAAATACAGATTTCCTACATAAGGTAGTTGGGGTGGCTCAGTTTGTATAATTATTTGGCAAAATCTGTTATTTTCATTTATTACAAATAAACTCTCAAATGCATCAATTTTCAATTTCTATGATAAATTCTATGCATGTTTCAGAAATACATATTCAAATGTTAACCCTTTGAGTTGTGAGTTCTAAAATGCACTGTTAGTCCTACAGGTGTGATTTTTTTTTTCTGTCTTCTGCATGCACTTGATTATTACAAGTACAGCGTACAATTATATATATATATATATATATATATATATATATATATATATATATATATATATATATATATATTTATATTACATTCAATATGTATACTTATGTTTTATGTCTTAAAAAAAAAATGGTTTTATTAATTTTGTTTATGTAATAATAAAAAAAAATACATCCAGTTTTTTTTTATTTAGTCCATCATAGGGTGTGAGGCGAGAGTGTATTAAATGGAATGTCCAGACAGTAATTTATGTGTACAGAAATAAAATAATTTATTTTTATTTTCTATACACAACAAAAGGATTAAATAACAAACGAAAAACAAAATGGTGTGAGGGAAGGAGTGCAGGGGTGGAATCCAAAACAAACTGTGATGACTCGTCTTTAATTTGTCTTCGTGGTGACCATACATAAACAAAAAAAAAAAGACAAAAGAAATGTTAGTGTTTCAAAAATCCCGCTGCACAAAACCAGTCTCTCCCTTCACCCGTTACTCCTCCTACTTTACTTTCGGACCAACCCCGAACACAGTAGTACGTTCCCTTTAGTATGTAATGTCCCGCCTCTGTAGTCAGTGGAACACCAATCCCCAACCGACACGTGTCCTTATCCTTCACTTGACTCCAGTGGCTGGAATTTACATACTCGTACTTCCGCCCCTCACCAAGGTGCCGCCCCTCAAAAGATGACTTTTGCCATGGTCACGAGATCTTGGTAAGGGAAGTCCCGAGTTGGTTTGATGCCATCTACTGTCGGGAGGCTGAATCACAGACCGAAACCCCTTTGACTCATCACATATCCCACCCCTCAGAGTGGAGCCGAAGGAACACTCGGAAACCTCTAACCCTTCCCTTTTACCTCCCTCCCGGGAAAAAAAATCAGCATTTTTATTGTAGCTTTGTTGCTGCTTCTGCTGTGCCGCTTTGAGATTGTCATGTGCCAATCGACCGACTAATTCTAAGCGATCGCGTAACTGCAACACGTATTTTACTACATTTTTAGACTCCTTTGACTGTTCTTCCCAGCCTTCTCTTATGAGATCCAAGATACCCCGCGGCTGCCGACCGTACAAGAGCTCAAACGGGGAAAACCCCGTTGAGGATTGTGGTACCTCGCGAACTGCAAAGAGCAAGTAGGGAAGCAGTTTAGCCCAATTGCGTTTTTCTTGATCTACAAAGCGGCGCAACATATTTTTCAAAGTCTGATTAAATCGTTCAACAAGCCCATCCGTTTGTGGATGAAAAACTGAGGTTCTAATTGAACGAATTTTCAATAATTTATATAGTTGCTGAATACAGTCTGACATAAAATTAGTGCCCTGATCAGTGAGAATTTCTTTCGGGATTCCCACCCTAGAGAATATTTTTACCAATTCATTCGCTACAGCTATTGCATTCATAGAGCGTAAGGGAACAGCTTCTGGATATCTCGTTGCGTAGTCCACTACTACTAAAATATACCGATATCCTGACTCTGTTCCCTCCAGAGGGCCTACTAAATCTACACCAATCCTTTCAAACGGTACCCCAATAATTGGAAGTGGAACCAGAGGTGCGGGGCGAACTGACTTAGGGGCAGCTAATTGACATTCAGGACACTCCGATACATACTTCCGCACAAGACCATAAACCCCAGGCCAAAAAAACCGGGCCAGAATTCGTTCCTGAGTCTTTTCAGTTCCCAAATGACCTGAAAATGGAATGTCATGCGCCAATCTCATGATTTCTGACTGAAAAGGCCTAGGAACCAATAACTGTTTTACGAGCTGTCCCGTCCCGGGAGCCCGGGTTATTCTATATAATAAGTGCCCAGATACAGAAAAATGCGGAAATACCACCGGTTGTCCTTCCTGCATATCCTTCCCCTCGATATATCTAACCCGTTTCCAAGCATACTGTAACGTGGGATCATTTTGTTGTTCATATCCCAAGTCAATATCTCGGTCCCAATGGTTAGGTACACAGAGAGGAGTGTCTTTTATTACATGACCTTCCACCTCAGTAACCTCGCAGCCCCGGTTACACTGAATACCTACTCCCTTTCCTTGCCGTTTCAGCGATTGGTTTACTTTTGTGTCAGACCCCTCCCCTTGTCGTCTCAGAGTTCCCTCATATTTTTCCACCCGACGCTCTCTTTTTGTTTTTCTTGGGCGGATTTTAGGGTTAAACAGGTCGGATTGCAACGGAAAAATCTCGCCAATTGTTTTCTCCTGTTGCTTTAATTGTCCCCTGGTAGAAACTAAGACCATTTCCCGACCTAAAATACGATCAAAAAACGGCCAGTCTCTTCCCAGGAGAACAGGGTATGGTAAACATTGCGCTACAGCCACTTTAACGCAAGCTGAATAATCACCTACAATAAGTCTAACTTTAGTGGTGGGATAAACCCGAGTTTCTCCATGAATACAGGAGATAGCCACTTTACCCTGTGGCTCCCAGGCTACCCCATCCAAGAGAGCTTGCCGAATCAATGTTTGTGCACACCCAGAGTCCGCAAATGCGTAAGTACTCTTTCCCCCGACCTGTACTCTTAACTGATAAGGGCCCTCCCGACATTCCCCAGTGTTCCTACCTGTTACTGCTGACCAGGATCTTGTCGCCAGGTCCACCTTTATTACTGGACAATTCCTGGCAATGTGTCCAGGCTCATTACATTGGTAGCACACTTGGTTAGGAGGCATCAACGGAGTTAATCTGTCCTGCGAGTCCGCGACCGGCAGGTTAGGGGGATTCTCTCTCGCCCAGGATGGGGCTAACCTCGACCTCCATGGTCTGAAGGTCCGGTTACCCCCTCTGGGCTTCATTGGTTGGTTGGTCCGAGTTAGTTTAGGGGCAGGAGTGGGGTCTGACCCGGCACCTTCGTTTGCGTCTTCGTAGGCCTCCGCCAGGAGGAGGGCATCCTCGAGAGTGGTAGGTCTATTCCTCTTAATCCACTCTCGATTCCCTGGCGGTAGTATAGACGCAAACTGTTCTATAACTATTTTCTGCACCAGTTCTTGGGGTGTATGTTCTTCTGGCCGCAGCCACCGGGTGCACTGATCTAAAAGATATTGTCCCGCAACCCGGGGCCGCATCCCCTTGGACAGCTGGTATTCCCGAAAACGGCGCCGGTATGTTTCCTCCGTGATCCCGAGGCGTGAGAGAATGGCTTCTTTAACTTTAACATAGTCCCCTGCATTCGTGGCCGTCAGGGCTCGATATGCTGCCTGAGCTTCCCCTGTCAGGCAGGGTGCCAATTTCATGGCCCAGTGTTCCCTAGGCCACTCTGCAGCCTCTGCCACTCTCTCAAAAGTAATCAAGAAAGCCTCGGGATCATCTTCCGAGGTCATCTTCTGAAGATTAGGCTGAGCTGCAAACATCCGGGCAACCGCTCTCTCTGATGTTGATATTGATAGTTTTTCTACCAGCTGTCCCAAGAACTGGGCGAGCTGTTCCAGGTGCCGTGTCTCTCTCTCCTCTCGCTTCTCCTCCTGCTCCCTAAACATTGTCAAAACTGTAGCTGGATCCATTTTCACTTCTGACACCACGTGTGAGGCGAGAGTGTATTAAATGGAATGTCCAGACAGTAATTTATGTGTACAGAAATAAAATAATTTATTTTTATTTTCTATACACAACAAAAGGATTAAATAACAAACGAAAAAAACAAAATGGTGTGAGGGAAGGAGTGCAGGGGTGGAATCCAAAACAAACTGTGATGACTCGTCTTTAATTTGTCTTCGTGGTGACCATACATAAACAAAAAAAAAAGACAAAAGAAATGTTAGTGTTTCAAAAATCCCGCTGCACAAAACCAGACTCTCCCTCCACCCGTTACTCCTCCTACTTTACTTTCGGACCAACCCCGAACACAGTAGTACGTTCCCTTTAGTATGTAATGTCCCGCCTCTGTAGTCAGTGGAACACCAATCCCCAACCGACACGTGTCCTTCTCCTTCACTTGACTCCAGTGGCTGGAAGTTACATACTCGTACTTCCGCCCCTCACCAAGGTGCCGCCCCTCAAAAAGATGACTTTTGCCATGGTCACGAGATCTTGGTAAGGGAAGTCCCGAGTTGGTTTGATGCCACCTACTGTCGGGAGGCTGAATCACAGACCGAAAACCCCTTTGACTCATCACATAGGGAAAGTAAAATTTAGTAATCACCAATTAGTTTATTATTTTCTACCAATTTGGCATATCAAATTATTTTTAGGCTCAGCTCACCGGTACCACCCCCACACTGACTCGGGAGCAGTGAAGACGAACACACGCTATCCGCCGTCAGCCAACCACTTTTTTTTTCATGCTGCAGACTCACCGTGCAGCCACTTCAGAGCTACAGCGTCAGACAACGCAGCTCTGGGCAGCTTACAGGCAAGCCTGCAGGTGCCCAGCCAGACTACAGGGGTTACTGGTGCGCAGTCAATTGTGTGCTGCCCCCTGGAAGCTCCCGTCTACTGTCAGCAATAAAATACCCTGGACTCGAACCAGCGACCTCCAGGCTATAGGGTGCATCTTGCACTCCACTCGGAGTCCCTTTACCAGATGCACCACTCGGGAGCCCCCATAGGGAAAGGTTTTGACTAAAAAATAACATGTAGGCAATAAACAATAAACAATGGGGTGGAACAGCCACAACAACATGTCCTAACAAAAAAAAGATTGAGAGAGATGAATAAATCATATCTGGGTAAACAGGTAGTGGGGGCGGAGGGAGTGAGAGTGTTTAATGCTTCAGCGTATAATTCTCCTTGAAGCACAGAACAACGCACAAAGCTTGGCACCGCATCTTAACTGTCACTTGATGTTGATGGTAAATATTCTTCGCTGACAATATGTTTTCACTAACACACTCACTGACATCCGATTCAGTGGAAGAATTGTATGTATTTGATTTTAAACTGGAATCTGAATTCAGTATTATTACTAATACTTCTTTCTCACTGAGGGATTTTCGCCAGTTTTCAAACACTTGACATTTTTGTGACTGGGTTTATTATATGTAATTCAGTCAATATCTGGCAGAGGGCACAAGAGACCAATAAATGGTGTAACCTAGTGTTACAATATCATGTGATCAGGGGTTTTGTAGGCTCAGTAATTCAAGTTTAAAGTTGCAGAATGTACCTGTACATTCGTACTCCCTGGAGGCCAGAGAGCAGCAAACGTACCGATACGTTCTTACTACTCAAAGGGTTAACCTTAACATACACTTTTTTCCTGCAAATTTACAATATTATGCCCAGGGCACACAGTGCCATACTAAACCAGTTGCAAGGTCTGTTGTTCATTCCAATCCCCGCATCTCTGCACTGACTATTACACAAGCAACTTAAAATAGTAACAGGTAATTAATCAAACAAAGCCGTGTTTGTGTCCACAGTTGTAGTCGATGTACTTTTGCTGTCTTCTTAGTCAGCATTTTTACTAAACATTTTTAGTGTTCTTATTAAAGTAATAGAAGAAGTTCCTAAAATTCTCTTTATGGCATCATAAGGATGACTGACTGAATCAGACAACTATGCAGGAGATGTGTGTGACTCTTGACTCTGCAAACATTTAAAATACTCACCGGTTATCGGAGACTCTGATTCGGTATGTATCATCAAAACTGGTATGTAGGGAATCAGACACTGATTTTATGTTCCTAGTGCCTATTCCTTGCAAGGCCTAATTTGATTTCGCCATCTAACCATTTTCATAACAAATCGGTGAAGATTCTGCCTATAGAAAAAAGTACCGGAACAGTGTTCCGGCTCGACTACACCAGTTAGAGAGTGAGAGTCATTAGGGTTGATTTGGCTAATTGACCATTGTGGCAAGATGGCTTGTGGGTGACATCAGACCAGGAAGGAGGCACAGATACACAACACTGAGGTATGAATGAAGCGCTGATTCATGGCTTATTATAAACAAAAGAGTTAAACAAAATAAAACACTTCAAAACAAAAGGCATGATGGCCAAAACAAACAGACAAAACAGACACAGAACAAACAGTAAATCAAACAAGCATCACGCTGATTTACAACCAGCACATGTAGCAATTGTTATTTTTATGGGTTTTTTTTTTTGCTTTACCACCGACTCTCATTCCGCCTCTGAACACCATTCAGCCAAAGCTGCTTCTTTTTATATTGTGGCCGAGGGATTAACTGGTTATCAATTACCTAGTTTATCCCTCGACCACATTTGGCACAGGGGGTTTTCTCATACGCGTGGTCAACAGTCACTCGCTGTTGACCACACATTCTCACGATTTTATTTGGATGGGGCATTTTAACCTCATCCAGGCTGTCAAACAATAACAACAATAAACAGCGTGTTTTTAAACAAACACAAAACAGTACATTTCAATAATAATACTTGTGATGAGTCAAAGGGGTTTCGGTCTGTGATTCAGCCTCCCGACAGTAGGTGGCATCAAACCAACTCGGGACTTCCCTTACCAAGATCTCGTGACCATGGCAAAAGTCATCTTTTGAGGGGCGGCACCTTGGTGAGGGGCGGAAGTACGAGTATGTAACTTCCAGCCACTGGAGTCAAGTGAAGGAAAAGGACACGTGTCAGCTGGGGATTGGTGTTCCACTGACTACAGAGGCGGGACATTACATACTAAAGGGAACGTACTACTGTGTTCGGGGTTGGTCCGAAAGAAAAAGTAGGAGGAGTCACGGGTGAAGGGAGAGACTGGTTTTGTGCAGCGGGTTTTTTTGAAATACTAACATTTCTTTTGTCTTTTTTTTTGTTTATGGTCACCACGAAGACAAATTAAAGACGAGTCATCAGTTTGTTTTGGATTTCACCCCTGCACTCCTTCCCTCACACCATTTTGTTTTTCGTTTGTTATTTAATCCTTTTTTTTGTTGTGTATAGAAAATAAAAATAAATTATTTTATTTCTGTACACATAAATTACTGTCTGGACATTCCATTTAATACACTCTCGCCTCACAATACTATAAATACAAAATAACACAAACACAAAGTACACGCAGGGCCGGGGTGTATCCCGTTACAACCATTCAAATCGTAACAAGAAGAAAAAGCTGCTTGTATTTGTTGCTTTTATTAGACAGTGGAGAACAGCAATCCACACAAATCCAAGCAGCTGTTTCTTCACTTGGAATGGTAAATTAGTCCATCAACACCAATGTGCAGCTGTTATGTAAAGTACACTGCTTGCTAACTTAAATAGTCAGAAAAGATTCTGATTTTAGTATAACATTATATATGATTATGGGGGCTCTTCAGCTTTAATAATTTTTTTTAAAATTCCTAACAGTATAGAAGGCATTATAACACTGTGTTAGGGTTTTTTTCTCAGTTATATAACTGAGTTTCAAACCCCTAGAAATAAGTTATTGATGTAACTATGGTTGGCTTCTGGTCATGTTTTTTTTTATGAAAATAGTATGTCTGTTAAGTCAAAGAGATGAATTTGGGTGTAGTGTAAGCTTTGTCATCTTTGCTACTTCAATTACTGTATCGATATTTTGTACCCTCAGAGATATATACAGTATCTGGTGTTGCTGGCATCTGGTTGCAGAATTACTGTACAATACATTGAGTATTCTGATTCTGTCGATCAGTTAAGGTTTTTTTTTTTTTAAAGAATATTTTACAAATACCTGCATTTTCCTTGGCTTTAGGGATATCCAGATTAAATAGTTATCAATAGAGTGAAATAATGCTTATACGTAGAGCCCCGTGTTTTTCGCAAATACGAAACCACACGAAATGTAACATAATAAACAAATAAAGTGAAATGTAAAAAGAAATAACACAAAAAATCATTATAAAACAAACATAGAGTGACATTTTTAAATTGTGAGGTTTATAAAGAACATACTTTAAATAAATACTTGCAATCATATTTGTCAAGGCTCAGCCATTATCACAGACATGGTCTGAAGGGAAACACAGTGCCTGACTAGCACTTGTACAGATAAAGCCAGCAAAAGTGCACATTTTTCATTTAAATGCTGGCTATAATGTAGACTGCATATATGCTCTGGTTTATTTTTGCTCATTAATAAATCTATTTGGGGATGCATACCATCCAAGATTCAGTTTCAGATTTGGCTATAATACCTACTTTTTGAGCAGGGCTCGGATTCAGCTGAATTCTACATCTGCCCAAACACAATGTAAACACATTTATTCAAAGTGACGTAGCTCGCTGCTGGTGTGAATACTCCTATTTGACTGCAGTGACTTCTAAATTATTTGCTCGCATCCATTGTGGATGCAGCTTAACAAGTAAACAATGCTGCAAATAATTTGAGCATGAGGGGTGTATGCAGCTGACTAATGATGTACAGAATTTTCAACTGTCGGCTGGAATGGGAGTCGAAAGATACTGTCGTTTGCATAATTTGCTATTTATTGCCTTTGGGGGAAATATGGCTTGTTTGCTTGTACAGTATTTTGCATTTGTATGCTAATTTATTGTTTTATTTCAAGTTGTGCAAACTTTGCACTGGAGCAAATGCTGTTTTGGTTGTGAATGCATTTGCATGAATGAATCTGCTTTAGTGCGTCAGTACAATGGAACTGAAATACAAATTCTATGTTTTTTATTTTTTATTTATTTTTTTTTTTACTGGGTAGATCACTGTGTGTGCAATTATTATCGCAACCCCAGGGCACGGGCAGTATTTACTGTAAATAGGCAGTTGATTAAAAAGAGCGGGGGACTGTACGTTATCACTACTGCCGCTAAAGAGAAATTGTGGTAACAACATAATTTTTCTGTGCGAGGTCTGTTTGTCAAAATGTTAAAAAAAAATTAAAAAAAGGATAATGTTTAATTAGAAATATGCATGTAGTTAAAACATAATGTGTACTATGCTATTAGTGATATACATCTATTTGAGTTATTTTATTAATTTATATCGGTAATAAAATTACATTTGTGAAAAATAAAACAAAATAAAACAACACTAATGCAAAATAAAGCATAAAATTATATCAACATTATGCGGAATGATGTAAACCTAATGGTTGCTTGCTATTGGAAAATCAGCTATCTGATTGTGTAACATACTCTTAATAGCTGACAATGTTGAGTTATATATATATATATATATATATATATATATATATATATATATATATATATATATATATAATATTACTTAGAGTAATATATTTCTTTATATTTAAGCTTTTCGAAAATTTATAAAAGTAAATAAAAATATAAAAATAAATATGTTTATGTTTTTAGTAACATAAAAATTCATGTGTAAAGAGTCAAAATAAAAATTAATTATTATTATTATTTTATTTCTTAGCAGACACCCTTATCCAAGGTGACTTACAATTGTTACAAAATATCACAGTACAAAGCATTCCATTATAAAGTATCAGATTACAGAATATCATAATACAGATAAGAGCAGTTATGAAAGTAGAGTAAGATAAAATTTAAGAGCAAATTAAAGACTACAGTAAGAGCAAGTTTGACAAAGAGCAGTTATAACTTATAGTAAATATTTGCTTATATGAGTAAAGTCCAGTAAGAACATATAGTAAGCATGATAAATGGAGGAGAATGATTTCCCAATAAGAGCAAATACAAAAAAAAAAAAAAAAAAAAAAAAAAAAAAAAAAAAAAAAGAGTATGGTTACTTAGGTGAGTAAAATCAAAAACAAGGTACAGTTATAGTTAGGAGCAGTAGTTGAATGTGGCAAGGTATGGAGCAATTTGGTGTTTATTTACAGGTGTGTCTTGAGGAGGCGTCAGAAGGTGGTCAGAAGGTGGTCAGGGACTGAGCAGTCCTGATATCCATGGGTAGGTCGTTCCACCACTGAGGGGCAAGGGTGGGGAAGGAGTGGTCTCTGGAGGCTGTCAGGTTTAGAGTTTAAGGTCTCCAGAAATGCCAGTATGTGATTTGAATGCAAATATAAAGCCTAATTAACCTCACATATTGCTTTTAATGTAATTAGATGCATCAGTAACAAATACAAACACACATATTTAAAGCTCCCATGAAATATAACCCCAGAGAAAGCTCACTCAAGTAATCTCATACAGTCATATTGCCAAACAAAATTGGAATGTTTTCAGCTACTAAATAGTTTGCTTTCCATCCGAGGTTGTACATTTACAGAAGGCCCTGGCTTAGTTATGCTACTGCAATATGACAAGATTGTGAATTGTGCTGTTGTTCACTCTGGAGAATCATCATCCATGGTACTCTGGTAAAACAAATTGATTTCTGAACTCTCAATCATCTGTTTTTGTGTAGCTGGTATTCCATGACAATTTCTATTTTGGACACCTAGAATGTCTGAACCAGTTAGTTTACTAAACCACATTTTTTTGTAATATTAGGTCAGCAGTTAAACCAGAACAAGCATAAATCATTTTTCTGTAATATATTGCATTCAATATGTTTCACATTATGCTATCTTACACTTTTAATTTAATTCTGAATTTGTAGTTCCCTAGATAAAGTATTTCAGAGACACCCTGCAGTAGTAGCAAAGTATACTGTTTTTGTAACCCATATCATGGTAATAGTAATACAATTGCTCCAATATTTTAACTAAAACCTTGCAAAAAATATATACACTATACAATAATGTAAATCATTGTAAGCCTGAGACTGTTCTTTAAACACTCCTAATGGTATCATTTAAAAATGTTTTGCCTGCAATTGGATTCTGTCCTGTGCTTAGTCCTCTATTTCCTTGTACAATTTCTATTGAAGTACATGTCATAAAACCCACAGACCAGCTTGGTTAGACTGTATATGGAGAAGACAAAGAGCAGAAAAACTGAATGAAAGCTCCAGCAATATAAATATATATGTGGAGGCACGGGAGTCCTGAATTGTTGCTGCCTTAACATTATCTGACCTTGAAAACACGACAAGCCTTTCAAATCCTACAGCCTAAAGAGGCTGCCAGATTTAAAAAAAAAATGCAATGAGGTTACTGTAATGCAGGATTGTATTACAGGAAAGCTTATTACATTTTTTATAACCTTTAACATAACCCATTGTATTTCTGGAGTACATCTGCTGTGATGTTTTTATTTATTTATTTATTTATTGCTGCCACTATCCTGCTAGTCAACTTTCGCTAATGATTCCTCGTGAGACCCTGCATGACCCTATGTGTCAGAAAAGAAAGGTTGCAGCACAAGTGATAAACATAGAGCTGGCATAAAGTTACCTTACAGTGACATTTCCAAGCACGCATGCTTCTGCAATATAGCTTGAGAATTTTCCATTAGTATTGAGACTCTTTGCATTTTTGGTTTTACTCTAAAGATTGTGACAGCAAAAAAAGCCACAGAATCTAGTATTTGTACTTTGGGCTGCATACAGACACAGTATGAAAGTCAAGGTCAAACCAGAAGTTGTTTATTCAAAGAATAAGCATCTTGCAACCACTTAATGGTATATTTCAAATTTACTGTGTTTGTGCTCAAATACTTACTGTATCATGTTTTTTTTTTTTTACCTAATAAATAATTGAGGGGAAAAAGAGCTATGCAAATATTAAAATAAATGAAGGATTTTTTTCTCTTTATTTTTTGTAAAAACAGAACAAAGAAGAAGAAAAACAAGAGCTGGCTTCAAAGGCAGGTGACCAGGGTTAATGGATTGTCAATTTTTCAATTGACACCTGGCCACCTGCTGCACATGCCTTTTAATTAAACAGGGGGGAGCCCTGCTATATTTGATCAAACAAAAAGACATTTGTTTTTAGCAAATCAAGCAAAAAAAAAAAAAAAAAAAGTTTACAACTGCAGCCCTCACCCTTGCTACAGAAGGTTATAGGATTCTAGACCTACTGAACTACTTGGAGGTTCCAAGAAGAAAATTCAAGAAGCCAAAAGCTGTGATAGAGTTAATAAAATGGTACTGTAATGTGGCAAAGTGGTTTATTGTAGACAGGTGCAGAGGTGAAAGAAGCAGACAGAGATAATTCTAATCCAGTTTTAGAAATGTTTTTTATTGTGTTCCAGGTCTGCCAACCAAACAATAGTTCCCTGGTAGTACACACCAATGTGTACAGCACAGGGTATATAACAAGAACAGAAACAGTCCCAAATAATAAACAAATATCCGTCCCACAATAATACAAACACGGTCACCAGGCCTGGGTGAGTGCAGTAGTCCTCGTGGTTGGTGATACAGTTTTATATTTGTGACAAAGGTGCAGTGTTGTCCAGTTTCGTGCTGGCCTTGGTTCTTACTCATTAGAGACCAAAGCAAAGGAACAGATTACAATTCTGTGTCCCTCTTATATGCTATCACTCATGACCCCTTGGTAAACGAATGCGGCTGCTACCTTGTTTCCCTTCTGGGTCAATACGTTCTTGAAATGGAGTCTCGCCTTCTTCCAGACTGACCAACTTCCTGACCTGCGGAAAGAACTCTGTCCTCACAGCTTAACGCCCTCACAAGTCGGGAGGGAGATTTACAACCAAGATTCATTGTATTTCTGTCACATGTACCTATAGCAGTGATTAACTTGAATCCATCTTTTGAAAGCAGTTGGTTTATTTAAACATCTGCCATTCTTTAACTGGGAGATTGTGACTGTTTTGATTGCCATTGGTCCCTATGCATAATCTTGAATGACTGCTTTAAGGATTTTTCTTTTGTTAAGTATTGTTTCTGTAGTTTTGAGCCACAATATGATCTATTCCATTAAGCTTGCAGTTCATCAGACCCTCTTGAACTTTGTCAGAGAGGGTTTCTTACTTTGTTCTATTTTTTTCAAAGCACTGTGAAACTAAAGATACTACACAGTATATAATCCGTCACAGTATACAAACTGTACTAAACAGTCCTGAGAGTTTTGTGAAAAGGGCCCATTGTTTTTAATTGCCTGTTTTTAAAATTCATGTTACGTCACAACAGTTTACTGATACAAAAAAGGAGGATTTAAATGCCACCATTGTTAAAATCATAGTACAGGACCTTCCTTGGAGTGTTGCAAATTTATTTGTTGTACATTTGAGAGCTATAGCTAATGGAACTGCAAACAGGTGAGATTAATGGAATCATTTTGTTAGCTACAATGACTTTAACAGTCGTGGTATATAATGTATATCTGCCACTTTGTAGATCAATTGAATAGACCCCAGTGTATATACTGTACCATATGAAAATACAGACCAGGTGATAACCCTATGTGTCCCCAATTGCATATCAAACTGCCTACGGTAACTACCTCCAAAGTGAGCATTACCTGGTGAGAAAAAAAGACTGTGTTGTGTGTTATTGGATAATAAATGAACCAGAACCTAAAATGTATTTTCATAAATATCACCTACACATCTTTGGGTAAACGTCTTCTTAACAAGTGTTGTTATAAGCACAGTTCTTTTGTAATCGGTATAGTTATATAAATGATCAAATGCTTCTTCATGGGGGGGGTGACCTTAAGTATATATGGGTAGAATGTAATTTCATAAAAATTGAATGAGATGCTTTTTACTTCTCTCCGTGGGCGAGTATTTGTTTTTTCATTTTTCCTTAGATGTGTTTCATTGCAGCAGTAGATTGCTGATTTTAACTGACCTTCAATGTAAAAAAAAATAAATAAAAAATTACAGTACATTGTCTGCCACCCGCGGTAACTGCAACCCGGTTGACTCGTACCGCGGTCACCAATCCCCTCCCGATCCCAAGCCAGTACAGTACAGGTACTGAGCCTGGGCCAAGGTGGTAAAGACACTGAACTGGTACAGAACTGACCCAGTGCCATTCCGGTACCAACCCAATGTTAAAATCACCCAACCAATCCGGTGCCGGGACCCAGTTCTAAACCAACAGGTGTATCAGGAGGTGACAGCTCTGCTGCAAAAATGTGCAATTCGTATGATAGACCCCTCGAGTTGGAGGAAGGGTTCTACTCCAGGTATGTTTTAGTGCCAAAGCAGGATGGTGGCTTCAGACCAATCCTGCACCTCAGACAGGTCAACCTTTTCTGCGCCGAAGGTGGTTCAAAGATGTTGGCAATGCAACCACTGTGGCATTCAATCACACCAGGCTACTGGTTGACCACGATGAACCTCAAGGATGCCTAATTCCACATCCCAATAAAACCAGTGCACAGGGAACCACGTACGAGTTCCATGTCTTGCCATTTGGCCTTCTCATAGTGCATGGAAGCCATTTTGCCCCATTGAGACTCAAAGGCATCAGAGTACTCAACTATCTGGATGACTGGCTATTGTGCCTAGTCTCCACCTCAGGCAGAGGCCCACATGGAACTTGTCACTGTCCACCTTCAAAGGTTGGGCTTATGGTGAATTAGGTGAAAAGCCAGCTTATACCTTTCCGGACAGCCTTCTATCTGGGAGTGTGCTTGAGCTCTGGGTCCATGCTGACCACTATGTCGGACAGCAGAGCACAGAGAATTGCTGCCTTTTTGGAGCTCTTTTAGCTCAACAGAGCATTAACGGTAATGACATTCCAGTAACCGGGTGCATCTGTCAAGGACATATTTAATGTGGCGGTGTGGGCTACTCCCCATACCTTTACTAGGTTTTGCAGGCTAAATGTCTAGGATCCTCAAAGCCCTGTTTTTGGAACTAGAGTGTTAGGGTGGCTTCCCAATCAACCCTTACAACACAGGTGTAGAGGTGAAATTCTCAGGTAATGCACAGGACGGCTTAAGCTTGTAGCATTCCGGTCATTCTGTAATTTTGCCCTTGCGACGGCTTTGGTACACTCATCCATTTGGGTCATTGGTCATTTTGGCGTTTTTTGGTTTGGTTTGTAACACATGTACCATATGTACTTTTCATGTACCTTTCTGCCTGTATTTATTAAATATTTTCACAAAGCATGAAATGTGGTAGTGCAGAAATAAAAGAGATATATTACATTATACCTAAAAGCCCCGTGAGCAGTCACATTGACGATCATACAGAATTGGAATTCTACCTTATTATTTTTATTTACCAGTCCGCAATGTGTTTAGCTGTAATCAGATTAGTCTGAGTGGTCTGTTCAGGTGTTTTACAATGTATTGGACCTAGCAGCCATCAACTCCCAGGTGTTTTACAAAGAATGCACGGAGAAGAATTTACCAAGGAGAGAATATATTTTACAGTTAGCACAGGAACTTCACAAGAAGCATTTGTAGAGGGAGACTGCCAATCGTATACCTGCAACTTCGCACAGCTGTGCCCTATGCAGAAAGGCAGCATGGAGAAGTGCATTATCTGTGTTGATTGTGAACAGCCTTAGACTCAAGGTAAAGAAAAAAAGAAAAAGAAACACATTTTTTATTACTTTCTTGTGCTGTGCACTTGTGTAAAATGCATTTTTTAAGTTTATTTATCTATGTTGTTCCATTGCTTTTGGTAATCTGATAATAAACAGATTGTTGTTGAAAAGTAAAAAAATGTATTGCTATCGTTTCAGTTTTATAAATATGTACCCTATGTTGTAAACCGATGTCTGTTCAGATGTTTATTTATCTACATTCTCTTGTTTTGATTTGTAAAATAAATGTTATATATATATATACACACACACAGTGCCGTGAAAAAGTATTTGACCCCTGTCTGATTTTCTGCATTTTTCACATTGAATTTGGTCAGGTCTTTTTGTGGGTTGTAGTAGTATATAGAGGGAGTCTGAGAGAAAAAAATGACACCAAAGTTTGGTGCTTCTTTCATTTGTTTGGTGTGCAAGGTAATCAAACATGCAATCTTCAGGTGTGAAAAAGTTATTGCCCCCCCTGTGAGATAGCAGGGAGGGGGTTAAAATCCTCCCTGCTTTAAAAACATGTGAAAATGCACTGTTGGGTGAATGGGCTAAGGGTTTTTATTGTTTAATTGGTTAATTGTGTAATTGTTTAATTGTTTATTGTTTAGTTATCCTCTGCACCTGGTGGTAGTTGTAAATTAGAGCCAGGTGCAGGGTATTTAAGAGAGGCAGCCAGTCTGCTCAGGGCTGCTGTGAGTGAGCAGTCATATTGAGGTATTGTGAGTGTTTGTGGCAGGTAAACGGCTTAGCCGTCCTGCGTGATAGTTAGGATCTTGCATAGAGTGTTTAGTTAGTGCTCCGAAGGAGCTAGGTGTTTGTTTTGTTTTATTTTGCTTATTTTTGTTATTAAAGTTGTGCATCAGTGCTATTTTTCTTTCAAACTTGTGTGTGTGTATCATGATTTTTTTTTTTTTTTTTTTTTTTAAGGGAAAAGAACCCAAGCGGGTCTGTTTGGTGAGCCGGCCGTCACATTTGGAACACAAAACAAACACCTAGCTCCTTCGGAGCACAAACTCAACACTTGATGCAAGATCCTAACTATCACGCAGGACGGTTAAGCCGTTTACCTGCCACAAACACTCACAATACCTCAATACAACTGCTCACTCACACAGTCTGGCTATTCTCACAGCAGCCCTGAGCAGACTGGCTGCCTCTCTTAAATACCCTGCAGCTGGCTCTAATTTACAACTACCACCAGGTGCAGGGGATAATTACACAATTAACCAATAAAAACCCTTAGCCCATTCACCCAACAGTGCATTTTCACATGTTTTTAAAGCAGGGAGGATTTTAACCCCCTCCCTGCTATCTCACACCCCCCTAGTTAACGCAACCCAATTAAATGGGTAATTAGGGTCAGCTGTCTGAATACTTTATTTAACAATCAGGCCTGATTTGGGCCAGTCTTGCCCAATATAAATCTGACTAACTTTGGCCCTTACCATCAGGGGAAAGTTGTCAGCACACAGTTTCTAGAGGTACATCATTCCACGATCAAAAGAAATTCCTGAAGACCTCTGGGGAAAAAAAATAAATAAAATAAAAAAGTTGTTGATGCCTATCAGTCTGGAAGGGGTTATAAAGCCATTTCTAAGGCTCAGGGGCTCCTCCAAACCACAGTCAAAGCCATATTGTCCAAATGGAGAAAGTTTGGGACAGTAGTTAATCTTCCCAGGAGTGGCCGTCCTGCCAAAATCTCTCCAAGAGCAAGACATACAATCATCCAGGAAGTCACAAAGAACTCTAGAACAACATCCAGGGATCTGCAGACCTCTCTCACCTCGGCTAAGGTCAGTGTTCATGTCTCCACCATCAGAAAGACATTGGACAAAAATGGGATTCATGGCAGAGTAGCAAGGCAGAAACCACTGCTCACTAAGAAGAACATGAATGCTCACCCCAAGTTTGCCAAAAAGCACCTGGATGATCCTCAACAGTTCTGGAACAATGTTCTATAGTTCTATAGATGAGTCAAAAGTGTAACTTTTTGGCCAACATGGGTCCCTTTATGTCTAGCGAAAACCAAACACTGCATTCCACAATAAGAACCTCATACCAACAGTCAAGCATGGTGGTGGTGACAGTGTCGTGATTTGGGGATGCTTTGCTGCTTCAGAATCAGGACGACTTGAAGGAACCCTGAATTCTACTCTGTATCAAAAAAATTCTACAGAAGAATGTCAGGCCATCCGTCTGTGAGCTGAAGTTGAAGCACAGCTGGGTTATGCAGCAAGACAATGATCCGAAACACACAAGCAAGTCTACATCAGAATGGTTGAAGAACAAGAGGAATGGCCCAGACCTAAACCCCACTGAGATGTTGTGGCAGGATCTGAAATGAGCAGTTTATGCTCAAAAACCCACAAATGTCACTGAATTGAAGTGGTTCTACATGAAGGAGTGGGACAAAACTCCTCCATGGTGCTGTGAGAGACTGATCAATAACTACAGGAAGCGTTTGGTTGCAGTTATTGCTGCTAAAGGTTGCGTAACCAGTTATTGAGTCTAACGGGGGGCGATTACTTTTTTACACGAGGGCATTGGGGGTTGTTTTCTTTAATAAATAAATGAAAAGTATAAAAATGTTGTGTTATTTGTTCACCCAGAGTCTCTTTTATCTAATATTAGATTTTGGTTGAAGATCTAACAATATTCAGTGGGGCAAATACTTTTTCACGGCACTGTATCTGTGTATATAAGCGCTTTGGTTTTTCAGTTATTTGTGGCGTCCTCTATATAAAAAAAATGAAATACATCCAACTTTTTCACCTTTCGTTACACTACAGCTGTTTTACAGCCTTCAGAAAGACTGCTGCGGGACTTATAGGTATGAATATATCTCCGGTCCTTCTAGTGTTAAACTAAATCCCGACTAAATAGTAAAATAGTAATAACCAGTAAACACATATAAGCCAGGGCTTTTATTTACAATGAAAAAAAAAATTAAACATACAGCTAGTTAATGCTCTTTTGAAGCCTGATGGAGACTCAGTTAAGGGAATACCCAAAGGAAGGATGTTTGCCTCACATGAGCAGACTGATTAATTTACTTTGACTAAATGCTCAATTTTAATGCTTTTTACACAAGCACTAGTCCACCTGTACTAACATGGTGATAGAGTTCTTAGGCTAAGATGGCACCGTTCATTTTGTAGCAAGGTAACAATTAAATGCAATGTTTTATGCCAGGTCAGTACCTATACATCTTTCCTGGCTGGTGACATTAGATGTGGTTTGTAATGTGGTCCAGTAGAAATCAGGCTGAAATCCACTCACTTAAGCAACATGGCAGAAAGGAATAACTCTTGAGCTTCAAAGAGCACCCACTCTGTCTCTGTTGTTGTCATACCATATATTGCTAAAGAAACGGACGTTGTTTGTGTCATGTTTACTGGATATTTAAAGATGGTGAAATTGCTTCTAAGTCACTGCTCAAATGACTGAAAAGTACAAGATGAGTCACTATTCCAGGCCACCAATGTATTGTAAGTAGGTCTGTTGTAAAAAAAAGTTAAATGGGACTGAGTCAAAAGTGCACTACATTGTTTACAGGAACGTACTGTGGTAGGTTTGCTGAGCTATGATTAGAATTCAGAATCACATTCCTTAGCGAACTTTGCTAGGCCACACATTCTGATCCCTATTTTGAAGCCTGTGCAAAGGCAAGTGCAAATCATACAGAATTAATTTAGTTGAATAATGTATTTTAGTCCTTGCTTGTTCACCCTCCTGCTCCCTTTTATACCAATGTAATTTATATTAAAAAAGTGATTGACAGGGAGTACTCTGTTGCTGGTTCTTGAGTGTACGTGTGCCTTTATGGAAGTAGCTGGGAAGCGCAACAGGAGACGCGTTGCTAAGCAACTACTTCAGCAGGTAGGCCCAGTGCTGAGTTGATCGGGAGGTCCCGATTGGCTAGGTGGCCGTGCCCGGGGAACCTGTATGCAGCTCAAGATGACTGCAGTGCCATAGCTACACAGGCAGGTGCTGAGCGAAAGCTTGCGCTTGTTGACATCAAGGAGGAGAGCCTCCGCTCTATGGAGAGCACTACTATATGAAACCCTCCTACTCCAAAACCATTTGAAAAGGCAGTTTGTAGAGGCCAGAGTCACCGTGAGGATCCCAGGACTCTGGAAGCCCAGAAGTAGGTTAGTTTAGGGCATGTTGATCCCAAACAGTATACTGAGAGCTTTTTGTAGTATAGTAGGTTCCTGGATGAGGACGTTCCTTTTAGTGGGAATAGTGCTCGTCACTTGTGTGGCAAACTTTTATTTTTATTTTTGCTTTCTTTATTAAATCTGGAACTAAGATTACTATTGTTGGTACACCAGTGTCGGAGCCTGTGTTGTTATTAAATCTGCACACCTGTGCAACATGCCAACACCCACTTCTCTGTATCTATTATTCAGTGACTAACCATTTATGTAACATCGCCCTGTTGCAGGAATAGGTTTTTGCTTTAGAAGCCAAGGTGAAGGAGGCCATAAAACAGACATTATTGCTTATCTCTTTGTTAAAACTAGCTCATACAAGCTTATGTGTAAAAGAGGCCACAAGGCTGTATATTCTAGAGATGTGCGTACCAGTTTCTTTAAAACCACATACTGGGTTCCTGCTTTGTAACCTATGAACTGGATACAAATATCAGGGATCCAGTTCCAGTAAGTACTATTAATAAAACTGATTATTAAAAATGTTTATTTCTGTCAAAAATGCATTTGATAACTATAATTGACATGTTCACATTTAGGAAAAAAAAGGTCTGCAATGAATTTATTACAGCATTAACAGTTTTTTAACAGGTTTTTTTTTATTATTATTATTATATTTATTTCATTGGAGAATAATTCAGTCTCATGTTTATCTGAAGATGCAACGAGGTGGTCAGAGGTGTGCTGAATAAAGCCAACGTCCAGACTTAGATATCCCAGAAACAGTCTGTATTTATTAATTATTTAAACAATAAACAACAACATTACAGAGTTGTACTCCAGTGATGCACACGAAAGTGCTCGTGTTCCTCAAACTGTCTGTTGCTGTGCTGTGTTGATTGCATGTTGGTGCAGTGGTGAGTCATGCTCCAGGTGATGGTGCTGGCTCTCTGGCTACAGTTCCCTGGCGTCTCAATCCTCCTCACTATGGCAAAACACAAAACAATAACAAACACAAGCAGCTTCCTGTCAGTGTAAGGAGACGTACTCACGTAGCTGCTTCCCCTGCGGTATCCAATCGCTGCCTGCTCACAATGAAGTCGTTCAAAGCACTTGCAGCTATGCACTTCCCCCAAGATGGCCGACCTCTGGTTTCCATCTACCTTTGAGTAAGCCCGTCTATGGGGAAGCATACTACCAACCTTACATAGTGCCCTTTCTGGTTGGGAGGGAGATTTACAGCTCAAATCCATTCTCTCTTGGTCACAGAAGGGATGAAAACTCAAATGGGTAATTCAGATTAGTCTCACTTTGACATGAAGGGATGATCAGATCTTATTCAGATTGGCTTCGGGCAAAGTGAGTTTTTCGCACATCAATGAGATTAAGAAAACGAAAAAAATGCATTTTAACCCCAAACCGATGGGGTCATATTTCATCTTGGGATCCCAACATATACACTGACCTGTTTGGACATACCATGTGGTTAAAGTTTGTTTAAATTCTAAGCTTTGAGGAATGTGTAATTAACAAGGGTCATATAAAAGCACAGATGGTTTTCACTGTTGTAATAAAACTGTTATTGTGCAAATTGGAGATTATTGTTTATTTTGTTAACTTTAATTATACAGGGCGATTTCATAGATAGATTGCACAATATCATCGGAGCATCGCAAAAGCTGCACCCTTTATGTATCATATTTTATATTTACATATAGCATGTCTCCGTCAAATATTTTTACCTTGCATAACATTTTTTATGTCTCCTCCAGTTCTCACAGTCTATCCCCCCCCATTGACATGTGTTTTTTTTGGAACCAGAATCAGAATCAAAATACTCGGTTCCAATGACAGACACACTATTCTAATAAGATTTCATCACAACTGAAGAATATTTAAATTCAGAGTAGAGTCGCCTAAATGATAATTGCTTTTGACAGCTTGATATGTGACTATATCTGGGGCTAACTCATTCCAAATGCTATATGGGATTAGCTGGGACTTCCAGGGTTTATCGTCGGAGGCATGCAGGATTAACAGCCTGATGAAGTTAAACTGAATTTTTGTGTATTACATATTTTTAAAATAAGAAGTGCTTATATCAGTTCAAGCCATTACAATAACATTAAGTTAATCAGCTTTTTTAAAAAGCTAATTATTCTTAATAAGGATTAGATTTAAACATTAATTAAACAATGTGGGTTTTTGAAGCGTTGTTCTAGATAATATTAATATAACAAATTCAAATGAATTTACACAAATTGTACAGTACTCGATTCAGAGACTCAAATTTGGTATATATTTTAAGGCATGTGGAAAATGTTTGGCTTGCAAGAAGCATACATAATAAGGGCACATTACAATTTTAAGGTCTGGCAACGTTTGTTTACACAGCATGGGGAAGATAGCTTCTTTTCACAGCGAGTGACACCTACACACTGACTTTATCAGTAACACCGTGTAACACAGTTTTTATTTATTTTTTGTTCCTGGGTAGTAAGTGTTATTTCCTAATTGCTTATGCCTCAAAATTGCTTATTCCCCACAAACTTTGCTTTTGTGACCAGGACAGTGAGATTTCAAAATATCACTATTTCCAATGGGAAAACGAGCAAATGTGTGTCTTTTTGTTCACATAAAGTCAGAAAAAAACAACATATGAATCCAAAGTAACATGTATTTATACTAAAGTTATTTACGATTTACGATTATACTGTATTTACAGTATAATCGTAAATCTCGAAAAACTACTCCCTTCTAAATCTTTTGTAGTCATTTTTGTATTACTTTAGTATAAATACATGTTAATTTGGATTCATGTGTTGTTTTTTTCTGACTTTATGTGAACAAAAATATAACAGGAACAAAAAAAAAAAAAAAAATTTGTTACACAGTGTAATCAAATGACTCTCCCTCTCTAACATTCAATACTGTTTATTTTTATTATTTGTATTTAATACAGTGTATAAGTATTCACACACTTCGACATTCGCTGCTTCTTTCAACCAGCATTTTAAAACACATGCTACTTTTCAGTCCATTATTTGCAGTCCATTAGGACCCTCCCACCAGTTGTTACAGTGAGTAGACTGCAATCTGGATGTTAGTGTTCCAAAATACTCCCTCAAGGACCGTGGACACCTTCTTGCACTTCACGTTATCCAGCCCATATCCGATCTAAGGCAATGGAGCTGTTAGTGAGGCATTGACACACTGATGGCTCCATTTGTGACACAATGCAATCGTATGGATTCTAAGCTTCTGTGCAAACTGTCGTACCTCAGTTTTGGTAGGCCCTTTCCTTTGTGATCAGGGAATACACAAATCTATCTCCTCTCCTAACATGCAGCACAGTCTGTCTGTGTCAGCGTTGACTCGGCCAGAATAATACTTTATCTCAAAGTTCAAGACGGCCAGCTCCGCAACCCATCTTTGTCCAGCAGCATTCAGTTTGGCTGTTGTGAGCGGGTTGTTGTCCGTGTAGACAGTGAATGATGGTGCATAATACAGGTAGTTCCCAAACCGCTCACATATAGCCCACTGCAATGCAAGAAACTCCAGTTTCCCAGAATGCACGTGGTACTTCTGCTCTGGTGGAGTGAGGGTTCTGGACCCGAAAGCTTTTACCGTCAACTTCCCATCTTGGCGTTGATACAGCATTGCTCCCAAGCCATCCTGCAATGCGTTGCAATGTAACACAAATGGCTGTTTGAAATTCAGGTACCCCACCACCGGTGGATTCGTCAGATGGTGAACAAGCTGTTCCACCACCTGCTTGTGTGATTCTGTCCAGACAATGGATTGCTTACTGGGCAAGTGGCTCTTCTTCCCCTGCATGTTGTTCCTTCCCCTTGGGTGCTTCTTTGGTGGTGATAACGTCTTCTCTGGCCTGTCCTGCCAGGGAAGCTGATAACAAGTTATACAAATGCTTGGAAAGTCATGAACAGTTCGGTATGTATGACCTGTTATTATTATTATTATTATTATTGTTATTTATTTCTTAGCAGATGCCCTTATCCAGGGTGACTTACAGTTGTTACAAAATCAAAGTACAAAGTATCACATTACAAAATATCATATTAGAGAGAAGAGCAGTTATAAAGTACAGTAAGGTCATTAGAATATAAGAGTAATTTCAAATAACAGCAAAATAAGGAATACAATAAATAGACATTTAAGAGTGAATTCGACTAAGAGCAGTTAAACTTGCAGTAACAAGAGGGGGTGTAGGGAGAAATCATAGTCTTGAGATAGGAGGGAGCAGAAAGGTCGAGACAGCGATAGGCAGGTACAAGAGTTTTTAATTGGATGTTAGCAGCAATAGGGAGCCAGTGGAGGAAGCAGAGCAGCGGTGTAGCGTGGAAGAAATGAGGATGGGAAAAGACAAGGCGGGCAGCAGAGTTTTGAATGAGCTGGAGCAGGTGGATAACAGAGGCAGGGAAGCCGGCCAGGATGGAGTTGCAGTAGTCAAGGCGGGACAGTACCAGGGTCTGAACTTGTAGCTGGGTGGAGTAGTCAGTGAGGAAGGGGCAAATTCTGTGTATGTTGCTGAGGAAGAGGAGACAGAAACGTGCCAGAGTAGTGATGTGCTGAGAGCAGGAGAGGGAGGGGTCAAGGGTGACAGTGAGGTTCTTGGTGGAGGAGGAGGGAGAGGGGGTGGAGGAATAGCGTTAGAGAGATCAGTGATGGAGGAGGAAGAAAAGGAGCTCTGATTTGGAAAAGTAATACAAGAGAAAAACCAGAACTTTTCTAAGTTCTCCTACAATGACGGACTTCCTGTCCTTGAGGGCTTGGACTGGAGCAATCTCACACTTCTTGGGTGAGAGCTTCACACAGTGTTGTTGGTAAAGCTGAAGCACGGTTCGGATGTGCTGAAAACGGTCAACGGAAGACTTACTATGCACCAAATTGTCCTCCAGGTAGGGTAGGCATATGTCTTCTCGGAGGCTCACCTTTATTAGGTTTATCAGTTTGGACGGCAATTTATTAGTTAAGACAGGGGCTTTCAAACGGGGGTATGCGTACCCCTGGGGATACTTCTAAGGGTCCTAGGGGGTATGCAGGATGACTCAGAAAGGAGAAAGTAAGAGAAATCTCTGATTGTGCCTAGAGAGCGGCATGTGCTACTGATGATCTTTGCTGTTTTCAGCTTGTTGTATCAGTGAAGCACAGTGTTTCTGCATTTATGTATAAATGCTCTTGTAAACATAAATAGTCATGATACTTTGACGGTTTTTGTTTATTTCCGTGGCTGCATTTTATTAACAGCAATAGCAGCTGGTTGAATTTGTGTTTAGTGTTTGATACATTTCTTACTTGCAATAGAAAAATGAAGGAAAACACAAAAGTCAGAAAGTGCAAAGTGACAAAGTTATACGGAGCCCCTTTGGACAATTTTTAGTTAGTAATTAATTATAGTTTTTTCTTGAGGTTACATTTTTGATATTGTAAACATTTTAAATGGCACACACAATTATTCTGAGGTGGGAAGCAAATGGTAATGTGACAAACATTTACAGTGCAGACTATTTTGTACTATTTATAATGACTTTTCCCAATAGAAAAAGAAAGATTCCTAAATACTACCTCTTAATGCTTTGCATTCAAGTTTTAAGAATGAAACCTTTGGTTTTCTGTCTCAGCAATTTTCCAGTCCCAGACTGTTATGTAAAATTATATAATAAATAAATGGGAGAAAAAAGAAATGCATTAAGCAGATTATTTTGTCTTGCAACTGTGGTAGATAAAAAAATGTGGTCCTTTAGCTGAAACCTCCGAACAGAAGGGGTACATTTTAAAGAAAAAGGTTGAAAACAAATGGTGAATATAAAAACGCACCCATATCACCTTAAACTGTGTGAACTCAGTAATCATGGTATAGAAAAATAGTTGTGGTTTCAAAACCGTGGCAGTTTATACCGCGGTTTAATGTAAAACCGGTATACCGTGACATCTCTAGTCACAACAAAGACTTTCTTTTGGACACACACAATCGGTGAGGAGTAATGGGATCTCGACTGCATGATCCACCCTCGATTCAACAGATCCTCTAGGTACTCCTTCACCTTCTGATGCAGTGGTTTTGGCACTAATGTGTACGGTTGTTGCACTGGTGTCTTGTCTTGTAGGGTGATGTACCTTCTGCACATCAATCAAAAATGCTTCACACTTTCCAGACACTGGCTAAACTAGCAAGGGAAATGTTACTTATAGTGATCAACCTTTTGTTGTGATCCTATTTTCTGTTATGAAGAGAGTAATAAACAAAAAACAAATGGCTATTTTTTATTTATTTTTTTGTACAACGCTCCCTTTTCCACATATATATTTTATTAAAAGTTAAATTTGACAGTTTTCGCTTCCAAGCACAGCTTTAAAAAACAAAATTAAATACCAGTAATGCTATTACTTTATGAAATTGTGTCATTTGCCACTTTGTTTATTGGGAAGAAACTACAGTGGCAGGGATAAAAAAAGAAATGAAAAAAGAAAAAAGCAATGTCTACTTATGTACTGTTTCTGCCTGAAATACACATGTGAAAAGTATATAATTTTAAGTTTGACATCCTCTGCTTTATATTTAATTCAGTGGAGGAAAATAAAGCCTTCACAACCTATTCTGGAGTGTTGTGACAGTACCATGAGTCTTGTACTTCTTGATAATAGAAACAATAGTTGAAATTGCAATACTCGGATGCTTGGAAATCTTCTTGTATCCTTCTCCAGCTTTATGGCAATAAATAATGTTCTGCCTAAGGTTTTCAGATTGCTCTTTACCTTTTCCCATACTGACTTATTGATAATGACAGCAATCATCTTATGCATAACCCTTTTATACTCTCTAAGAATGTTCACCTACAATCCAGCTCTGCGTTACTGACATTTCTAGTAGACAATACTATCATAGCATCAAAGGGCATGAATACTTTTGAATTAGCATTTTTTAAGTTCAAAAATCAAAAATAATCCAACAAATATATAATTACTATCGTCGAAATTTATGACTAGATCGCTTACCTGAAACACAATATACAAAGCATTACAATCAGAATGAAGTGGTAGGAGAGACAGCTTACAGCCACTATGATATGCAAGACTTCAGAAGTCAGGGAAAGCTAATCTTCTGAGATATCTTTAAATCATTTAAATATATCTCTAAATAACATCCTGTTCATTAAAATATATCTTTAAATCAATACAAAATACAAATAAAATAAAAAATTAAAACCACAGTTTTAGTACTTTTCATTTTCAACACTGTAAAATATGTGATAGTGTTGCCAGGGATACAGTCAACTCTACATAATTGCTCGGGACCGGTGTGAGATCACGCACATAACCGTAGTGAGAAAATACAAAGGGATAAAATGGCCATAGATCTATACTACGTGTACATGTATATATGACTCAATTTTATATTGTAGTACAAGTAACCTAAAATATTGTACAAATTCAGAAAAATAAACCAACTTTAAATGCATTATGTAGTCAATACAGATAACACTGTTCTCTGGCAATGCACAATATGAAAAGTGAAATCATGTAAAATAATGTACAGTATATAACAGCCTGCATAAACTAAGTTATTGTAATTTAACATAAAAATTAAACAGGTGTGTACGGTACCTTACTATAGCTCTTGTGACTACAGCGTAGCAAAAACAAATATTTCATGGAAGTCTGCACAGTATTCGGCCGATTGCTGATAAACAAGTAAACTGTCAAAGACTGACAACCATTTGCCTCCATAAAAGCTTGTAGTATCCTGAAGCTTGAGATTGCTTTGCCATTTCCTGTCTTTCTTGACAGCTTTTCCCGCTGTCATGCTATTGCTATGCTCTCTATGTCATTGCTATTGCTGAAACACTCAAACTTTTTTTTTTTTTTTTTTAAAACACTCGAACGTTGTTTGCGTTCTGCAATTATTCAAATTAAATGCAATGTGCAATGGTCTCCGGGACCAAACAGTTTCATGCAATTAAGCGAAGGATGCATTTAGCCGATATGCATTTAACCGTATCATAGAATCATAGAAAAATATGCACTTAAAAAACAGGACCAGCTACATGCTATGCAATGAAGTGATTTATGCAATTATACAGTAGGCAAATAAGTGGAGTTAAAACATAAGAACATAAGAAAGTTTACAAACGAGAGGAGTCCATTCGGCCCATCTTGCTCGTTTGGTTGTTAGCAGCTTATTGATCCCAGAATCTCATCAAGCAGCTTCTTGAAGGATCCCAGGGTGTCGGCTTCAACAACATTACTGGGGAGTTGATTCCAGACCCTCACAATTCTCTGTGTAAAAAAGTGCCTCCTATTTTCTGTTCTGAATGCCCCTTTGTCTAATCTCCATTTGTGACCCATGGTCCTTGTTTCTTTTTTCAGGCTGAAAAAGTCCCTTGGGTCAACACTGTCAATATCTTTTAGAATTTTGAATGCTTGAATTAGGTCACCACGTAGTCTTCTGAACAGATTCAATTCTTTTAGCCTGTCTGCATATGACATGCCTTTTAAGCCCGGAATAATTCTGGTCGCTCTTCTTTGCACTCTTTCTAGAGCAGCAATATCTTTTTTATAGCGAGGTGACCAGAACTGCACACAATATTCAAGATGAGGTCTTACTAGTGCATTGTACAGTTTTAACATTACTTCCCTTGATTTAAATTCAACACTTTTCACAATGTATCCGAGCATCTTGTTAGCCTTTTTTATAGCTTCCCCACATTGTCTAGATGAAGACATTTCTGAGTCAACAAAAACTCCTAGGTCTTGACTATATGTTTTGATGATGTTAGCTGCATATAACTTGTACTGTAGTGTAAATGATCGATTTCAGCTCCATCTTATTGTATATGGGTTTATTCAGCCAGGTTTAATATCTCTCAAGACTATATGTCAAAAGGAAATTATATTAACTGCTGTAAGTAATATGTAGTGTGTTCTTGATGCTGTCATATTTAACCCAAATGCTGTAAATGCTATCGACTGTGCCATCAATTCCGTTTAATTTACACATCACAGCCCACCAGAATTAGCAACATCCTGTACACTCTCCAATCGTATTCGTGTTTTTTATATGTACATCAAGCAAAGTTTCCACGGGAAAAATCCAAACACCCAGACCTAAATTATATTCATATAGTTGTTTTTATTTATTTATTTATTTTAAATAAAGTCTCAATCCTAAAATTCTAGGTGATGCAAATCTTTTGGCCTTTGCTGTAAAGTGGTTAAAACTTTTTTTTCTTCTTCTTCTTGGTAGGAAATACTGTAGCTGGAGTTGTGCTAAATAAATTCAATTTAACTGAATGTTAATAAGTTGGTAGTCCATAAATAAGTACTTTTTTTACCATAATACTGTGGGTTGAGACATTTATCTTTTATCTTTTTTTTTTTGTCACACTCACCTAGAAGTACAGTAGAGACATAATTGAGCCCATTTGGAATTTGTTTTGTAACAAATGGTACATTTTGAACCTTCACTTGTCATTTGAATTGTAAAAAAAAAAAAAAGTTTAAGCTTCTCCAATTACTAAGTGAAAGTAAAAACTTAGGGGTAGGTTTACTAAAGTGTTATAAAGTGCAATAGTCAGAAACCAGTTACAAACTAGTCGGAAGTCTTGCGTGAAATGTACTAGAGCAGCGCAAAGCTATTTGTGACTTTTTAGGGAATGCTTTGCGGCTGCAGTTTCTGTTTGCGGTTCAAGCATAGATAAATATGTAATGATGGGTGTTCCTGCATAATTCACAAATTGCAAATCAGGGTTCTCAAATATTATAATGAGATCTACGAAAGCTGCAAAGAATTGCGACACAATTCGATTCATTTTTTAAGAATTTTTGAAACCATGTTGCTGGCATTTCCCAGTCCACCTTTTCTTGCCAGTTGTACACGATTAATTTTTGAGGCGAACAGCCTAATACCTATGTTTCCCTAAAAGCAGGATGTACTTACAAGCCTTGAAGACAAATTTCTATGACATGTCTAGTTTCCCCAACATGTTGGGAGCACATGTGTGCCGTCATCTGACGTGTGTACACGGACGATTGGGGGCTAACCCCCTCCAGACTGTCTGAGCAAATAATGACTGCGCCACTGACTGATTTAATTTAAAAGCGGCCAATATACCTGGAAACCGAATAGGCGATAATGATTATGCTTAGGGGATATGTGAACACCGTTGTAGCATCGACCAGGGAACTTTAAAACAAGAACCCATGATGTCTGTTGTATTGGTATTAAAACATAATTAACAGATAATATGACAAAGTTCAATATATATATTATTATATATACTATATATATATATATATATTTATATACTATTTATATATATTTGGATATGTGTGTGTGTGTGTGTGTGTGTAAAATGAAGCCAGAACAGAATGCATTGTACAAGTGACGTTTACATTTAACAAAAACAATGTTATTTTGATTGTTGCACCCTTGCATGTATAGACGTTATCCTTCAGGCAGCCTCTGCTGCAGCAAACCACAACTCAACTCCCGCTATTTGTTTTCTAAGAAGACGCAACAAATATTTTAATGAGTATGTTATGGCTCTCTTCATTAACATATTTTCTCTTAGTACACACGACAAAATGTTTACCTTGCTAAGTGTCACAACAACAATGCAAATTGTATTTTGCACTGTGCCTGGCCCATCTTACTAAAGATATCACTCAGTGTTCTTTGTATGCTTTTATAATAAGAAGTTGGTTTTAATCTTTGATTTACTATGCAGTAGTAATAGTTATTGATGATATTATAAATTCACTGTTGAATATGTGTTGGGTATTCAGGCACAGAGGAAGGCCTAGGCAAATTATTCAACCACCTATTGCAGCAAATTTAGGGGGCTGGCAATAAAAAAAAAATAAAAATAAAAAAATGTAAGCAAGGAATCTGCATTATGTTCTAAGCAGTGCTCCGGTGACGTTTAGCACATGGTAACTGGCATCGCACAAATAACCTTATCCAAACATGCTTTTTCGCATGATATGGAGTGATTGATAGTAAATTGAGTTAGTTCTATCTATTATGGCTTTTGTATAGAGAAATTTGCATAATGACTGACTTCCATCATCCTTAAAGGAGGCGCGAAGTTTCAAGAAGTAAGCCGATAAACAGGCATCGATTTTCACTGACAGAACAAGAATTTGATAAGTTAATAATTTAAACTTATGGGAATTTACGATATTTTCACAGTAAACACTAATTTTAATAAAATGTGTTCAATTCCGATCTCTGAAGTCCAGAATCAATTAATAATAAATAAATAAATAAATAAATAAATAAATAAATAAATGCTACTGTGCTGCATTGAAAAAATACATATTAATAAGAAACATCTTCTACAAATCAAGAATTACTGTATATCCCGGTAGCGCTTCCATTCTGAGTGCAGGCTATCAATTTTAGGCCTGCTTTTCAGTCACATGTGAACACGCAAAGGCGCCTTGAGCAGCAAATGTTAACAGGGTTGCAGACCTAAAAATGCCCTGGGCCAGCACAGTAGTGTGAACAGAGTTTAAGTTGTTATTAGAGTGACGAGACGACTCTGTGTTCACCGGGAAGGCTGACACAGTTCAGGTTAAAAGACTCCAATGATCACCAATGCATTTAACAGACAGGTGTGTAGGGTTTCTGGTTTTCAGTGACTTTTCAACTCTCCAATAATAATAATTCAATTGATCCCTGATAAGCCATTCATGTATCTCAATTACAACTGAGAAATGTATTAATAATGATAAACTTGTTAAGTACTGTATTGGGTGTTTGTGTATTTGCTGCGCATACAGACAGTGTTTGCTGCCTTCATGTTTGGTAATACACTTACCCTTAAGTATTTTCAAAACGTACGGCACATTGAGAGTGTGTTCTTTTGATATTATTGTCATGTAAATAGTTTATTATTCTAACATTACAATCTGCTCCACAACCTACTGTTTTACAAGTTAGATATTTCCCTGTTAAGCAAGAAAAAGCAAATTTGCAATATCAAAAGATCGTTAATGCTTTTGCCAAAACCTTAACTTCCAACTAGTACATCTAGTTTAATATTACAGTTTAAAGCTGATGTTATTGAAGTTTCAATATCCCATAAACCATGGGAAACCCATTTTTTTTAAATTTCTCTAGCTAAAAGAAAACTACATGGACACATACACAACCAGAAACTGCCAAAATAGAGAGAGAAAAAAGTTAAGACTTTTTTTTGTTTGTTTTTCCATTCCATTTCATGAGTATATTGCCCAAAGAAATAGTTTTCTGGTTTGAATGCGATCCTGGCAATTCTAAGTGAGGTCCCTGTGCAGCTTATATATACAATTTTTAAAAAGAGCAAAAAGGGAGGGCGGCAAAAATCCTTGCGCCAGCCCTGCATAACACTTTGCTGAGATTAAAAATGAGACTTTAACTAAACTGATGATATTGTGTGCATTTGAAAACAACAGCTGTGACGTCACAACCATTTAATGGAAACTATTACAAAGACTAGTGGATTTCACGTGACCCGATTTGCAACTACCGAGTGTAACTGGTTAGTGTCAGTTCATAATGAGTGAGAAATGAAAAAAATGAGTTCTCTTCAATTGGCTTTAAAGCTCAGGTTATTTGGGCTGCAAGCTTGGCAGCAGAACTTTCAAAGATTCTGTGTGAAACTGTAAATTGTTTATTATTGTTTTTGATCAATGAGTTAATTCTGTATAATGTACATTTGTTAACTTTTGCTGTTAAAGTTGTCAAATTAGACTGTACAAGCCAATACCTAAAAGTATAGTCAACATTCTATTTCAACCGAACTGTGCGCGTTATACAGATTTTGTACAGTACTGTATACTGTAATTGATTCATTCACTGCAGTTCTTTCAACAGTTTTCATAAGGACATTTAACTAAAAATAAACTTGCAAATACTTGTATGCATGTTAATGCCATGGCTCATGTGCACCCGTGGTTGACTTTGTAGGAAATTTTAAGGTTAGCTTAATGATAATAATTTGACTGGTTAACCTCTCTTGATATTGAAACTACAAAGCATATTTTTAAAACTTAGCCTCATATTTATTTTGTATTTTGTTCATAGTTTCTTTATAAGAAATACGAAATTTTTAAAAAACCTATTTTTATATTTAATTATTAGTCACATGATAGAGGCATTGTCCTGCATATTAAGAAATTAATATTAACTAATACGTTTGTATATTACCAAAATAGTAGAGGATAGCCTAGGATATTGAGGTATTAATGTGAAATATTGTATCTTCCTAAATATGCACTACAGTAAATACCCATTTGATAATGGTTACATTTCTATTTCCGGAAACCAGGGTTACGATAATAACCTAATGTTTTACTGTCATGCTTTTTTTAATAGGAATATATTAAGTGATCCCAGTTAACTGTCCTCTTCAACTTGGAGTTAAAAGCTTTTGCAACAGTATCATGAAAGCAGATTTTTGGGGTATTTTTTGCATTACAATCTTATATACCAAAACACCACCACAGGTACTATACAGTGTGCAGCAAAGGAAAGCCCAGGGGATGACATGAGTCAGAAGTTCTGATATGTTGGTTAAACACAATCAAATTAATTCAATAGCACTTGTAAACCATACTGCTAATTTAATAATATAAGGGCATTGCATTTGATCTTGCGTGAGAATTTTATGAGGTACATATGTGTGATCAGTTGGTTTAGTTCTTTGTTTAGGTTTGTTTATACATTTTAATGTTGATATGATAAGGATGTTGCTACTTTTTTGTTTTTTCTGAGTATTCTCATAAATGTTTTCAGATCCCCATAAAATGTCCCCCCCCCCACCCCCCCCACCCATCACATTGGGTAGGTAGTGTAAAACGGATCGTGATGTAGTGATGCCAGAGGGCCATTGTTCATAAATAACAGGATGGTTTTCAGTGCGGTTACGCTTTGGTAAAGCACGAATTTGCCAAGACATGATTAACGCTCACAGCATGATATAATACTGTGTTATGCAAATTACTAGTGTGCAGTTACAGCATCACAATAACTGACTTTGCCACAGACATTCATAGAAATTGTTCTGCGTAAGCAGCAGAGTGCTCTGAAAGGAAAGAAGATTGGGTCAGTTTTGCTTTCTCTCTAATTAAATACCATCCATCACCATTAGACAAGCCAGTATGCACCCTCATTCCCTCATTCAAATGTGGTTTAATTTCATTGTTATGCATGCTAATTCTTTTTCAACTCCATATTCATTAAAATTGCATTAAAATATCACACTACTGAGCTCTAGAAAAGACAGCAGATCACTGGAAAAGATATACACAAGAACTGCAGGTTTAAAGCACTTTTCCATCCAACTATAAGCCGTTTACCTGTTGAGAAAAGAACAATGCACTAAGGATCAAAACCTTTTGGCCTGTTTAAATACCTGCCTGCTAATCACAGCCAGATGAACCTCTTCCTGACTCACTGTCAGACAATTTTATCTTGGCCCTCACTGATCTTGATCACCTTTATTTTTATTTCCTCCAAACACGCTGCCTATGTCTCTTCTCAACACTAGTTTATTCCTCCAGAGTCTCCCAGACAGTCACTGAGGCAGTCATGCAGAATGTCACATCAGTCATATCAGTGAACTTGCTTATTGCATTATAATATATACTGATGTTACAATTACTGTAATATGTTTAACTTTTGATACTTATTTTTTACCAAATAGGAACCTTTTTTTTTTTTTTTTTTTTTTGGTCATCCACGGTCCCTTTTTTGTTACGATCCAACACAATGTATCTCTACCCTGATTTCAGATCCCGCAGGCTGGAGGAATTTCATACTTAAGTTTAGGGCTTTATAAGAACTATCGGCATGGCCGAAAAGATTTTGATTTTAAAGAATTATATATTGACTTGCATGGAAATACAATTAAAAAATAACTTGTATATAAGTATTTCTTATATAACTGAAAATGTGATCAAATACAATTTAAATAAATACATTGTATATAAAGTATATTTATTGTGTGTGTATGAATGTCCTGAATCTTTAGAAGCTGTTATTTTTGTTTTTAATTTCTTAGCCACTTTGTTTTTATAAACAATTCAAATAAAATAAAAAATGGAATGGAACAAGGAAAAGGTTTATTTTTTAAAAAGTCATAACAAACAAAATGTTTGTTTCAGAAACATAAAACAGAACATAAGCACATTTGGATTTCCATTACATGAGAATAGATGTTAAAACTTCATGCTGATTTGAACTCAGCTCTAGTCAAGATAAGCACCAACCAAGACGTAGCTTTAGAGTAAACTAATGTGATCCATCTGAATCTCCATCTATTTGCGTTTATTTCCATCTGATGATGTAGATATCCTTCTGCCTGGTGTTGATGGCTGAACGGTAATGCTTGATCCAGGGATCAGCTTATTTTGCCTCCCCAACGCATCAGCACACACAATGGCTGTGATGCTGGCTCCGGGGATCAACCACAGTGTCGTCTCCCCAGAGCATCAGCATGACAACCATTTGATAACATGGATTGAGCTAAGTAGGGTGCTTCTCTGGGTTCTTCAAGTGGGCATCTCAAGAGTGCTCAACAGTGATTCTGGCATCCCAGTATCACCCCTCGCTGTCTCCCACTCAACTCAGCCCAGCTTAATTACCCGTACATCAGCGTTGCTTTCTTTCTATTGTGCTTGAGACCCAGACAGAATCTTTCCATCTCAACCAATAAGTTCCGATAAGTTCTTCACTCTGCGACACAACTCTTGGCCACTGAACCTGACATCTCTGAGAAACCGGGTTGCAGTGTGCGCCACAAATCCTCGATAACCCACCTCCACTGGGTAAACCCAGACTCTCCATCCTCGCTGTTCCGCTTCAGCAGCTAGTTGACCATACCAAAGTTTCTTCCTCTCATACGCCTCATCAGCAGCACCCTCCCATGGCACTCTTAACTCTACCAGATGAACAAGGCGTGCTGATCCAGACCACAAGAAAATGTCTGGTCAAAGGTTAGTGGTGGCAATCTCAGATGGAAAAATAGGCCTATGACCAACATCTGCCAGCATTTTCCAGTCTCTAGCAGCTTCCAGTTGTCCTGGGCGAGGCTTGGTTTTAACACCTTTTCTTGGTGGTTGCTCTCCTGGATGGAGGAATATTGTCTTTTGTCTGTAATGCTTTCATGGAACTGGCGGCAACTTATTGGTCAGGATATGCTTGTCTTCCAATGCTAATGCCAAAAATCGCAGAGCCAGGTCATGGCGCCAAGTAAACCGTCATTGGCTAAGACCCACCTTACATCCTGTCAAAATGTGCCTTAATGTTGCAGATGATGAACACAAAGGACATGAGGAATCCTCACCCACCCAGAGGTTTAGGTTCTGTGGTGATGGGAGAACATCATATGTTGATCTGATGAGGAAACTGATCCTGCTCTGTTCCATTGTCCATAGGTCTTGCCAGCCAATCTTGCATTGTTCCACACTCTTACCCATTCTCCCTGCTTGGCCTGGGAAATGGCCTTTACACACCTGATCCAGCTTCCTCCATTTAGCTGGGGTTGCCTTGTGCCATTGATTTGATTTGAATTTTTAAAAGGGCTTTCTTCACGGTTCTGACTTAAAGCTCATCTTCATCACTTTCAGCTGAAACTGCTGTGGCTACGGACAATAAGGCATTTCAGACATCCCTTTCAGGTGGTGTTTGTGGGTCTGGCGAAGGAGATGGGGATGGAACAGGCAAAGCTGAAGTGGAAGAGGTCAGTACTCTCTTCAGAGATTTTATTTAGTTAGGTGATGTCGTTTACTTCTGGGCACTCGGTGGTAAGTGACCAATTAATTCAGAAGCCTATAGAACACTATCTTGTATTTACAAATGCCTTAACAATTCAAATTTAAAAATTAAAAAATAAAACTATCCATACCAGTTTGCATTTCTAAAGGCTTATGTTTTCTTGAGATTTCTCAAGTAGACTCTCATTAACTAATGGAGAAATACATTTTTTTTTTTTTAAGATTCCTACCTTCATTTGTGTGTAATGTAAGGTGATAGGAAACCAAGGACATCAAAAAAATCAAATTTATGTCTGCAGCTCACTACAGGCCCACTCTTTTATTAATTGATTTTTTCCTCCCAGATATATTTATCCCTCAGACTTCTTCAGCTCACCATGCATTCTGTGACTAAAATGCAGTTAAGCGAGATTACTTTTCTGAGTTTAGACTTGCATAAAGCAGTGTAATCAGTGGGTGGAAATGCAAATATAAAGCTCTGTCATTTTTATTTGCTTCCTACAATTTTAACTTTGCTCTCAGATATTTCACTCAATCATCAAATCCGTAGAAAACTAAAATAGCCGGTAAAACACATGCTTCAATTCCTCCCTCACTGGTTATCTATTACTTTTCATTTAGATTTTATTTTGTTACGTTCAGCTGTGTCATTGCTTGATTCAGTTGCCAAGTTAACCGAAATAAAGATTTTTCTACTGTAAAATACAATTTACCATTCATGAATTATACAAAATAATAAAAAAAAGGTTATCACTCTACTCAGTTTGTTTAAGGCACCTTTCGGAGCGTATTATAAAGCTGTTTAATTCTTTGGGCTATTGGATTTGTAGAAGCAATCAGTCACTTCTGATTTACTGGAATTATAAAACAAAAAAAAAGTTATAGAAAATTCCAGTCTTCAAAGTGCACATGCTCCTTTTATTGAGTGGTTTTGCACCTCATTCAGTTCCTGCTTGCTATCAGAAGAGATTGTTGAGAAATGCATTATTGATGTAGTCCTACATATTTATTTTTTAGCCAGTAGTAATTTTCATGAAGCTGTGAGTGTGTGTACAATATATTAGCTTCCAGCACTGTATTTGATAACTGCATTATTTACAGAGCCTGCTTATTACCTGCTACAGCACAGTATTAAAAAAAATAATAATTGCGTTTTTTCTGTCTCCAGGGCGTTACAAAAAAGATCTGCCTTTCATATACTGTAGGCTACCACACACTGCTTCTTTTTGCTAGCAGAGTAGTGCTGAGAGATGGTGAAAAGGTGTAACACTTCTAAAATGATTTTGCCTGGACCATGCATGTGTTTTTTGTCACTGAACAAGGA